>NC_092799.1:29363718-29663928 GCF_918797505.1 Bemisia tabaci
TTAACGAGTGCCGCGGCCCGGGCGGTTTTCGATTTTCGGTGCCCCGTTCCTTCTCGGACCGATCGCTCCGGTGATTCGTGTCTCACTCCGCACAGTGGAGCTGAGAGTTCCTTTATACTGAGAGTCAAGACAATGTGAATCCAGTTCTGATTGGTTCCCGTATTTTAGGCCTTCACAGTGTCACAAACGGGAAAAAAGATTACATTTTCACCGATTGCAAAGATTATAATCTGGAATGGACCAGGGAATTACGGGTTCGGCAAGGAACAAACGGAATGAGAGAAGGAACGGAGGAAGGAATTTGAGAATGGGCCGATCAAAGATTACGAAAAATCGTTCAATTTCTGTAATCTTTATTCCCGTTTGTGACTCCATGAGCCGAATTGTCTTGACTCTCAGTATAAAGGGACTCTAGTCTGATTTAACGAGTGCCGCGGCCCGGGCGGTTTTCGATTTTCGGTGCCCCGTTCCTTCTTCGGGACCGATGCTCCGGTGATTCGTGTCCCGCTCCGCACAGTGGAGCGAGTCCATGGGAGAGATCGGACATGATTTGGAAATTTCAAAAGCCTGAATCGTAGTTGCTACGAAAAGTAGAAGTTTGAAAAAGGCTTTGTTGGTTTTTCCGTAAAGTTTCCTTTGAGAAGCATCCTAAATCAAAGCGGTCGAATTCAAAATAAAACGCGGAATTTGGAGTCATAGGCAGAGAATTAATCCCGAATCTGCGTTTGTTCCACTGTGCGCTGTTGTCGACTACCGAGGAGGATCTACCGATTTCAATCGTCAACATTCTTCTAATGGGAAATTGGCAGGGGTCTGAAATTTGATGATTTTCATGTGCAAATGGAAACTAGTTACTGGTGTAAAAGACAATAAGTTGGAATTTTTTAGCAGACGTGCGTTAAAAATCAGCATAAAGCTTAAATTCTCAATACAGAGGGTAAAAGCTCAGAGTCATAACTAGTGTTGCACCGAACATCGTATCTCTTTGAGGGAAAATTGTGCTCATTTGAGCTTTTTCCCTCTGTATTGAGATTTTCAGCTTTATGCTGATTTTTAACGCACGTCGGCTAAAAAATTCCAATCTGCTATGATACATAAAAGCGTTTCAATGGGAAATGCCACCTTATGACGTCACAACGTGGTAAATTTGTTTACATGTATGCCTATTTTCTTCCAATCCCCAAAATGAAATAAAAAATTATAGAAAAATACCGAGAACTCGGTTCAGCAAGCACGTTCATTTGAAGCAGTCGTGCAAATCCTCCCTTATAGAAGGAGAGTTCAAAACATCTCAAACTCCATCAGACCCATTGCGATTGAAGGAGGCCACCAATAAGAGGTACAGGAAGTAGAGCTCAAGGTGGAGGATTTCGTTGCTCCTCAGACGTAAGGGCATACCTCGATTCCCTCGTGAGCCCTGTTCTCCGTATAACTCTATGCTTTCCGGGGCTCATGTAGAAATTGAGATACGCTCTTTCGCCAGAGGAGCGACGATTTGGTCGAGGAATGCGAGGAAACGCACAACGTGAGCGGTGCCTGCCCCGTGCTTGCCATTAGAGCTCCAACCCGAGTTGGTCCGCTAGGCCATCTCCCCATTCCCTATTTCCCATTCGGACTCATCTATTCAATTAATACTCTCTAAACACTCTAAATGATGACTCCGACGCTGGACGAGTGGCGCTCACGCACTGAGAAAGGTAATTTCCAGCCGCACGACTCTGCTCGCACCGTTTCGGGATGATGTCACGCCTCGTTCACGCGTGATATGATGCTGTCCCGTTTTTCTGTGCCGAGGAAAAACGCCGTATCGACATTCGAACGTTGCGAAATCTCCTCCAATAAAAAATATATTTTTGAGGAAATTAATGAATTTTTCTCGTTCAATATGGAGAATTTAAACACATATTGCTTCGTCCAAGACTGCTTTATGAGCTGAGTTCGTGGTATTTTTCATAATTTTCTTCTGAAATGGGAGACTGTATAGGAAAATGGATTTAAAATCGAGAGAATGTGCCTTTTGAGGAATTCATGAATTTTTCTCGTTTAATGAAGAGTTCACGCACATTTTATTGCTTCGTTTGAGACTGCTTCATGAGCTGAGTTTGCAGTATTGTTCATAATTTTCTTCTGAACTGGGAAATTGAATAGGAAAATGGATTTAAAATTGAGAAAATGTGCCTTTTAAGGAAATTCATGAATTTTTCTCGTTCCATAGAGAGTATACACAAATTTTATTGCTTTGTCTGAGACTGCTTTATGAGCTGAGTTCGTATTTTTCATAATTTTTTTTCTGACATGGGAAATTGGAGAAAAATTTATTTAAAAAAGAGAAAATGTGCCACCTTATGACGTCATCTGGCAGAATTTCCCATTTAAACACATGTATTTTAGCAGAATCGGTTATTTTGTCATATCTCCTCCAATAATTGCTCAATTTATGAATCAAGGGTATCCTCGTGTTCAGCCCACTCAGTAGATTCCACTTAATCACGAAATTCATCAAATTTCAGACCCTCCCTGGAAAAAAAAGACATTAGATCTAGAGTCCAGATTCTTGAAAACATCGACAGGAAAAAATACTCTTGATTCAATCAGATTTTCGCTTAAATCAAAAGGAAATCCGCTCAAATTAAGAGGCTTGGTTCTTGATTTAAGCAAAAATCCGATTGAATCAAGAGTATATTTTCTTGTCGATGTTTTTAAGAGTCTGGACTCCAGATCCAATGTGTTTTTTTCCAGTCCTTGCAAATTCGTCATCGGTGATTTTAAAAAAGGAAACAGGATGGAAAGAATAATGGATACATACCTCTTCGTAGTCAAGCCGGGCGGTGAGGGTGAAGACACCGGTCTGGGGGTTGAGGGAGAAGACGTCATTGGCCCAGTCGGAGATGACCGAGTACGTGACGAGGCCGTTGACGTCCTGATCCTCGTCGACGGCCTGCACTTGTCCCACTCGCGCCCCGCGCACCCAGTTCTCCGGCACGTCGAACGAGTACGTCGCCTCCTCGAAAACCGGCGCGTTGTCGTTCGTATCCGTCACCTGTCAACATAAAACGCACGATGTTAGTCTCACTTGATAACAATAAAAATATTATTACAATCAACGGTAAAAATCCAATTACGGCCAAAAAATTTGGCTTATTTTAAAAAAAACTATAATAAATCAATTTACATTAAACATGTTTAAAAACGAGATAAGTATACTAGATGCATAGGGTATAGAGCTGGTAGCATAATTCAGATTTTGATGTTCGCAAAACAAGGAAATATTTGTGGAGGTTGGCATTAGGTTATACCGAGAACTATTAACAAAATATTTTTTTACACAGTAAACGTTATAATTTGTTTAGGATTGAGAAATATTGTCGGAAGAAAAAAACTCGGACGTCAGAGAAAGACATAGTATTTTGAAAGGAATAGTTGGCTTGAAGATCGGTTATTAGGTTGGATGAACGCATGCTTTACTGCTGATTGAAATAATTTAACAAGATAATAACTCCTCGCTTGACAAGTGCAAAAATTGCGCTTGAAACCACTGGGAAACACATTGAGAGTGTTTTCAGCGATAACAACTACAAATGGAGAAGATATCTGATTATCGATTCTGAAATCTTTATAAGTCTTAAATAGACCTGGTGGAAAGAGAAAAACTCAATTGAGAACAACTACAGATAAAAATGACATTCTTGAAAGCGCTCCATGGCATTGGCGCAAGGATGCGGTAGTATCCGAAACGATTCAAGTTCAGCCAGGCATCCGTCAAACTGGACTTAAATCAACGATGCACATTAAAGAACTCGGTAATTTCTCTCCAGAGTTGCCAAATTTCGATGGAAATTAAGATCATCGAATTTTACGAAAAATCTTTTATACATATGACGAAAAATGTGATAGATTCAAAGTGTATTATTATAGTATACCTCGTGTCACCTTTCACGATTTCGCTTTTCAAAATACCCGTACTCATCCAACGTATCGATTCCGACAAATTTTGATAGAAATGCTGACTATCTCTTATTTGGTGTGTTTGAGTCCGTAACTTTTTCTGGCTTCATAAAAAAAAAAATCCTGATTACTTGGTACATGTACCGAAATTCTGTAACGGGGCCGTCCCTAAATTACCTAACGCTCTAGGGGGAAAGGGGGGATCAAGGAGAGCGTTACGATATTTTGTGTTTACGTGTTAAGGGATAGGGACCTACGTCACAAAAGCGTTACGGAGGGAAGGGGGGGGGGTCCAAAATGACAAAAAATTGCTTAACGTAATTTAGGAACAGCTCAAATCACCATCAGCCCTCAGCTCTATGGGGGAAAAATCCCCGATCATGCATGCTTCAATTCCCTGACTACGAGAGACTTCTCTGCGGGCTGAATTTTGAAATTGATAGACAATACGATAGACCTAGCGATAGACACAGCAAACACAAGGAGTATGGAGTGATCCTATTGGTTGAAATGGGTGGTTTCCATAGACTAAGAGAGAAAATGATGGAATAACTATATATGGGATCTCTCGTGGGTTGCCGTTAAGCCTATTACCTACCTCCTTCCTCCAATGCAAACACCCGCTTCCACCAATAGGATCCCTCATATCCCTTTTGTCTTCTTTGTCTACAGCTTGTCTATCAATTTCAATAATTGGCCCGCTGGAAAGAGAAAGAGGGAGAAAACCCGTACGATTACAACATCGAGACAACACGATGGGAGTTCGACTGCAGTTCTTGATCGGGAAAGTTGCTTTTCTCGGACTTGAGGAAAACGGTTTTGTGTTTAATCATTTGAAATCTTCGCAAAACTTAATTTTGCAACCTAGCCTCTCTCGATGATCCGACGGCATCAGGCACTGGTATGCTTAATGACCAAAAAACCCGGGGTTCAAGTGATCCGGACGGTCCCCTCGTTTGCCGGATAGCGAAGAGAGCAGTAAATGGATTTCTGTATGAGCCATGCTTAGCACATGCTTTTATGTGTCTCGAGGTTCACCCTAGCATGCACTTACTGCTCTCTTCGCTATCGTGTCCCCCCTCAACGGTAGATGCTGATGCAATAATCCGCTTGTCACCGATATCGACGATAGAGCAAGTTACCGCGAATAGACATAACAGGCGAACGCGCCGCGAGACGCCACAGACGCAGGGCGCAGGCGCAGCCTCGGCGCCATTGGGACAAACTTCGCCAATCCATCTTGTCCATTTCCCGTAAATATATTATCTCCGCAAGACATCGCTAAATAAATAGAATATGCAGATTCGAGTGTTAATGGTGGGCTCCAGTGTGGCTTTTCGCTAATAATCTCTCTGCTTTGGCTTTGATTTACGGATTATGCGACCAGCGCTCCGACTCCCCTTCACCCCGAGTCCTCCGCCTCCCGTAACTAGCACCGCGCTTAGCTAGCGTGAACCGGTTGCAAAATTTCATCGGGAATCAAATTTTGAAATTTCGCAAGTAATTGAGATTGTATTTTCAAATAAGGTACCACTGTCTCTGGCTCCTCCATAAAAGCACATATCTGCATTACACTGAAAAAACAAAAGAAAACACATTGGATCTAGAGTTCAGACTCTTAAAAAGATCGACACAGAAAAAATACTCTTGATTCAATCAGAATCTAGCTTAAATCAAGAACCAAGCCTCTTAATTTAAACGGATTTCGTTTTGAATTAAGCTTAAATCTGATTGAATCAAGAGTCCTTTTTCTTGTCAATGTTTTCAAGAGTCTGGACTCTAGATCCAATGTGTTTTTATTTCCAGTGTAGGGAAACCAACGGCAAGTATTTTGTTTCTGTAATGCGCCAGAAATAGTGGTTCCTTACTGCAAAATGTGATCCAATTCATGTTCAATGGATAATCTTGATTATTTTTGGGGAAATCCACGCGTGAGATTAAAAAGGCCTTCTGACAATTTGAGAGGTAGCAGTACCCGAAAGTATCGTCAACTTCATATTTGTTTAGAAATAAAGGTGAATTCCAGGATCTAGGAGATTAAAGTTTGTGAGTATGTCATTAAATGAGGTTTCAAATCAAGCTTTTCATACCGGTCCCTGTATGTCATCAAATAAAATACACCGATTTTTCCATTCCTTTCATCTCTCTATTCCAGTCAGTGTTTGTGTCAATGGTTTTATTCGGAATTCCAAAATGTTCACCTCTGGGATTTTTATATTACGAATTCAAATCAGGTCATTTTAATTTCAAATAAATAAAAGTAAATCATTACTATACATTTTTTTAAAACATGAATTTTTAGGTCCCAAAACAAACGTCTGATGATTAAGATAGCCAACAGACGGATAAGTGTGATCAAACGAAATAATTAGTCATTGGTTTATTACAAAATGAAATTTTAGAGTGGCGTTCTTTTAAAATTTGCGGGATCATTTTCAGAAGAGTCTCCGAGAGTATCTCTGAAATTTCTGGGTCATCCATCTGCAGAGAAATCCAATCGCTAAATTTTAATTGAGCTTATAAATAGATACGTAAACCCTATTCCAAACTGTTAAATGATTGGATCCTTCAAAATAGAGACGCTAAAATTGACAAATAAAACCATACCAAAAACTTACACGAATCAGTGAGAACGAAAACACACCAACTCGGTAACTCCAAAATTCTCGCTTTTCATTAAAGAGAGTCAGTTTTTCATAAAGGTCATTGAAGTTAACGCATCTTTCCCAATGTGGACCTTTTAAGTGTTCATAAGTACGTGTGTTTCGGCACCGAAAATCTTTTCCTTGTGCTAACTTTTTCAACTGCTGCGCAGTTTTCCGAGTGTCTTGATTATTTTCATTTTTTCGAGTTGGTGTGTTTTCGTTCTCACCGATTCATACTTCTCTCGGTGTAAAATGCGCGGTTTTCTAGCCCAACGTGACAACAGTGCCTCAGCGCGCGCAGCGGGCTCAATCATCCGTAGATGTCATGTGCGCTTGACCAACATACCACTGCTCATTTGTACTCATAATTAGATCGACACAATTTTAATACTTTATTATATGATATTTTTTTCTTGTGTTTTCCTGCGTCCGCTGATTCCCTCGATTAGCATTCATTTGCATTCCGGTGCTGCTCCGCTACAATGATCTCGTGCTATGTGGGGCTCAGACTGCGTCTGGACTAAATGGACGTGCGAGGCTGCGGCAAACTATGAACTCCAATCCGACATGAGCCCTCGATATCATAAGATTGCGGTTTTTTCAAGGCTCAACCGGTGCATCCTCTGAGTCCTTTCTCCGGATGAGGTTGTGACTGACTTCAGTTTTTTGAGCTGCAAATTGGCACGGTATAAGATTCGAGACTTTATCGGTGGTCTTAAGACCACGGACCGCACGCAGACGTATGATGCAGATGCATGCATATTTATCGTTAGATGAATACTTAGAAGCATGTTCTTTTCTAATTTGTTTACCAGTTTGATGATGTTCCGAGAGGTGGTGGACGAGAATGCAGAGGAAGGGGAAAATAAGAATAATTGATGGATACAGAAAGATATGACACAAATTGAATACGGCAGGGTGGGACACTTTTTCTCATGAAAATTCGATTCTAAAACCTCGCCAATCGACTGGCATCATTTTTATACCCAGGCAAAAAGCTCTCAATGAAATTTGCTCTTTTTAGGGGGGTTTTCTACTCTAGCGCAGCGAATTAAACTTTACGCTCATAACACTTGGGTTGTGGACCCATTGAAAAAGTCATTGGCTAATGGATTACTGTTTGTACTTAATCTGATCCCTAGGGGAAAAAAATCGCTATTGTGCATTAAATTTTTGGCGGTATTTACCTCGTAGCTGCAAGTAAACATGACAATATGAATGATTACTGATTAGCACTGATGGAAAACTAGTAGTGGCTAATAGATTTCTTGAGGGTCATAAGGACGGATTCAACTAGAATCAGCCTAGCATGCAATCGGTTAAATCTAATATGGGGCCAAGGAGCGATAGAAGTGTGCATTTTTCGATTAGATAACTATTCGCGCTCTCCAGTATGTTTGTTGCCTATCCGGCGAAATTGAAGGCGGATCTTAAGTGGACGATATCTATCAAGAGATATACACATCGTCTATTAGTTCTAGCAAAGCTCAGGGAGGAAAAATCTTCGTTGCTTTTCATTTTTTCTGTTCTCTTGTTCCTCGTTGTTTTTCCTTCCTCTTATTTTAGCGTCTTTCCTTTATTGTAGTGGTGCCTGGTGCAGTCATCCCTCATCATTCGTCATCCTTAAGCCGGCCTTGCTCCACGGTGAAATATAATCCAGATTTCAAGTTGATTTCTAATGATTTCCTCGCATAATTTTTCAGGGAAATAAACAATAAAATCGAAAATTCTCGCTTAAGGCCTAAAATCCCGATCTCCAACCTATGAAAGAAACAAACGGCAATGCACACCTACTCTGTGCATAAATAACGGTGCAATGTGATCTTGGCCACTTGAAATGCATCAAAGGGTAACAATGCGCGGTCAGTGAGTCATAAAGTGATAAGGTCGCGACTCGCGGCACACGCAGTCACTCCGACAGCCGGCTAATTACCCGATAGCGCCAACCTGTTCTGCCGTCCTAAGAAAGAAAGCCGTATGCGCTTTTCGACGTTGCCAAATTTCCTTTGATAACTTGAGAAACTAGCGAGTATTTTTCCTCTAATTTTTCAGCAAATTTCATTCGCGATTCGATCTAGATTATCTCAGAATTTCAAGAAAAAATATTTGTAACTTTTCCAAAAAAGAAAGATTTTATCATGGGAAATTTGACAACGTCCGAATGCTCATACAGTATTCTTCCTCAAAACAGCAGCATTTAGCGCCGTCGCTGTCTGCTGTCGATCCAGCGCAAAAGGGTTGCGCCACGATTCTATGCAAAGAGAGATCATTCCTCAGACGCGCCCTTGTGCACGCGCAGTGTTGTCAATGAGCCAGACATAGAGACAAAATGGACAATCTTCAGCCATCTAGAAACATCTTTATTTGAGTGTTTTACGTGCTTCAATATGAACGCGCTTTTTCGAAATCTTTCATAAAAACAGAACCCATTGACTTGAGTCAAATGCCCCTTGGTTTGATGCCGGTAAACCTGATCCAGAGACGAAATAGATTTCATCAAGCGAAAATAATACACCTGCAAAAATAGTTTTAATGGTACCGCATGATGATTTAATTATTTGAGGTCGTGATTCTTTTGACGGCATAAGGTAAATTAGGAGAACCAAAACCAGCGATCTTCATTGCCCTGTCTAAAAATTGTGAAATCATTATGATTTTAATATTGGAAGAACGTCGAGAAAACCTCTATGTTCATGTTTCCATGTAAATTATTTGTTATTGAGCGAGGAAATTCAGAAACTTTTAAAAACAACTAGAAGTTTTGTTAGCTCCTTGCAAAAAATTGATATGATTGCACAATTGAATCGGTCAGTTACAAAAAGGTTCAAGCGCCAGATATAAAAATACGAAAAAAACGATAGAAACTGTATAAACCAACCCGTTTTAAATTGCAGATCAGTTAATAATGTGATTAATTAATTCATCGCTTAAATATTTCGGAGCTGAGAAATTTCTACAGGATCCATTAAAATAGTTACTACCATTTTTCTCGAAGTGTTATTTTTGGCGCTTGAGAACTTTTGTAACTATGACCGATTCAATTTTTAGACAGAGCAATAGACATTGCTAGTTTTGGTTCTCGACGCCTCAAATGATATATTTTTAGAAAATTTTCTGACTATGCGTAACGTACTTAAGTATGCGAGTGAACCTGCTGGCGGGGAACTAGTCGTGGCAACGGTTGATTCGCACACCTATTACGGACAGAACTACCCACGCGAATTTGTCGAGAAACTGCTCAGGATCCTTGAAACTTGTCTCTTGCGTCAATGTCTCCGAGACATAATCTTGTGCAGGCTACGCCCGTTTTGATACATGTAAATAGGGAATACATTCATAGACCTCAGAATTGGCATAAAATTGCACATATTTTGCAATGATTGTCCGTCACATCAGAGACTCGCGACCGAAAAATAAAATTTCTCCGCGATTGATTGCACTTTGACCCCACACTGAAAAAAAAGGGTTTGGATTTTTGCCGGAATATCGGTGTACAACACCAACTCCGGATAGCTGATATGGCCCCAGCTAGTTATTTTGGATAGTAGGCAAACCCGATTTTGGGTTCTACGCTGACTCGGAAGTTTAGCTAATATCTAAACTAGTTCGGCAAAAATCTAAACCTGGTTTGGATCGCTAAATTGAAGCATCGGCAGCAAATTTTGGGGTTTGTAGCCAGGGGACCGTTGAAAAGAGCCCCCCAAAATGGATTATTTACGGAAATAATGTCTAAAACCGCGAAAAATAAGGTCCACGAGATATTTGGAGTAACTTTTCTCGATATATACGTGTAGAATTTTTTTGGCCTACGTCGGGATTTGAACCGGGGACCTACCTAACCGAAGACGAGGATCCTACCTACTGAGCCATGCCGAGAACGTAATTACGGGGACGAAAAACCCGCATTTAGCTTCCAATTGAGAGGGCAGCCAGGATATCTCGACCAATTTACATAGCTTTTGTTCGATTTTTATTTTAATGCATTATTTTACTTCATTTTATTTTTTCACTTGATTATATTATTTTACGTCATTTGCTTTATTTAATTTTGTTTTTTTAGTTGATTTTCTTTAGACTTCAGGTATTTTATGTATTTACTTTATTTTATTAATTTCCTTTATTTTATTTATTTACTTAATATTATTAATTTACTTTACTTATATTATGAATTTACTTTAGGTATTTTATTTTTTACTTTATTGTATTTTTTTAGGTAGGTGCTTCGTTTTACTTGTTTTTATTCAACAGGGATGAAAGTAATTGTTCATCAAATTTTGTTATAATCAGCATTTCCTTACTCTCTCTAAAATAGGAAAAAATGATGAAGGTCTTAAATAAAAAAGATTAGCTACAAGGGAGGGAAAGTGGATAGAATGCCTAGTCAAATTCTGAACACACATTATTCCCTTATTATGCAGTTCCAAAAGGTCATACCAGAAAAAATATTTTGCTCAGTTTCAAGGTATTTTTTGGTAAATGATAACAATCCTGGCACGGAATAAGAACCCAGTGTATGTAGACAGCATCAAAATAATATCACTGAAATTATTGATTTCCGTTATGAATTCATTTAACAGGTACTTGTGAATTTAAATTGAAAGTAGGACAAGCATCCATCAATTTTTTTATCATCAATCGATCAAATAGGTACACTACCCACCCATTACAAATCTGATACCTAAGTAAACTCAAATCATTAAAATACAAGAAATCAGAGGATAACAGGGCTCTGGCTTTTCATCACCACATAATTCTCTGGAAATTAAAATTTTGGACATTCTAATGATGTAGCATTAAATGGATCGGTTCTTCTCCAGACTTCTAATCCTCTACTCTTGACTCCTGAATAATGGGCACAGAAAAACACAGCTTATAGGAAGACAAACCTGGAGTCATAACCGGTTCCATGAAAATGAAACATATTATTAATATTGCAACTGAAAATGGGGCTAGATATGTAAAGTTGCTAGTAGGTGTATATGTACTTAAGTACTTACGAACTTCTCCTCCGGACGGACGAATCATTGTTGTTCAGTTATCTGCGAAGTAAGTTCTGCAGGTTGGAAGTGTGAGTACATTGAAGGATATTCTGCTAACTGTCAAATTATAGTTCCGCAATTTAATTGCAGTAAAGAGCTAGAAACTATAATGTTGAACTAAGCAGGTTTGATGGATCAATATTCTAGAGAAGATGGAGAAATGAGTTGAAATAAAATGATTTCAGGGCAGCCTTCGAAAGAATTCCTCCAGAACTAATCTCTGGTTGTGTCATATGAAGTGGTAAAACTTCGAACCTCTTTGCCTGAATTTGATTTTGATGCGACTTGGTACCTTCCTACAAAATACAGTTCATTTCATGGATATATTGGATCCGCAGTGACTGTTATGAAAGACCAAGGCGGATAAAGAATGAAAATATATTTTGAGGTTAGCTTTAATGAAAAATAAACACTTGTGTTCTGGCGCTGAGCGGAGATGTGAATTGATTTCTCAGTTGTTATACGAAGTTAAAAATATTACAGATGAGTTACCTGAGAAAAAATTGTCACCTTAAAATCTATGTGCCGCTGAAAGAAACCAAAATATTGAGCTTTGATACATACATGAGGTCCTGATTCTAATTAGGAGCGACTCGTAGATATGTACACACTGTTACTATCCCATGTATTCAAACAATAGCACCGATATCGAGCGATCAAACGATGATTTGGATAATGCTGATGTTTCTTGATTTAACAAACTGATGATAAGAATCACTGGCAGACTAAAGTCCTCCGGTTTCGAACGCGAATTCTTGTCACGCAGCACGCCGCTCGAACGAACAGATTAGTTAAACATCTACACTCTTGGACAAAGGAATACTGGTTTACTTGAAAGATTAATAGAACAGTAATGATGTTTTCGGATGTGTTTCGTTTAATGATTAAAGAATTAGTAACATAATACCTTGACTCACCCACCGGGATGGTGATATCAGTTTCTGTTGACATCAACTCAACAGCACTGAGACTGAGAGTTAAGTTCTACTGCCTTCAGAGAGCGCCACTGACGATTCCGAATGAGCGGTGAATTTGAAATAGCACAGCACTTGAGATAATTAATTTTTATTACTTTTAATTCGTCAACCGACTCGATACGACCGACTCGCGACGCCATTAGCATTTCAACTGAGACTGAAAAAGTAACGGACTTTTTTAAACGCACGTGATTCGTCACTGCACCTGCCTAAACAGTTTGTGACGGTATATGGCCAGCAGTTTGGATTATAGCCGAACTAGTTCAGCTACTACCTAGAAGTGGTTTAGATACAACATAAACTTTTAGGTTTGTGATGAATCTAAAATGAGGTTTAGATAGTATATAAACTTGGTTATGCTAGGAGCTCAAAGATTTTGTTTACTACTTCAAACAGTTTGCCTATTAGCCTAATCGCCGCTGAACTGACCAGTTCGGCTAAAATCTGACCCTTTTTTTTTTCAGTGCAGTGGCAACAAGTGCAGCAGATAGTTACTGTCAGCAGTTGGCAACAATTCCTCTCCCATCTATAGTAGTCACCGTTTTCGTGCCCTCGGCAGGCCTCAAGAGGTCAAGTCAGTGTCAATATTGTCACTCTCTTCATAACCATACTGTAAACCAGGAGCGTCATTTGGGGAAGGAGCAAAGAGTGAAAACTCCTATACTCTCTTTCATTTCAAAGACCTTTTTCGGGGGAAAATGGTTAACCGCCTTACTACATCGGAAAGAAAACACATTGGATCTAGAGTCCAGACTCTTAAAAACATCGACAAGAAAAAATACTCTTGATTCAATCAGATTTAAGCTTAAATCAAGAACCAAGCCTCGTAATTTGAGCGGATTTCCTTTTGATTTAAGCTTAAATCTGATTGAATCAAGAGTCCGTTTTCTTGTCAATGTTTTCAAGAGTCTGGACTCTAGATCCAATGTGTTTTTTTCCCAATGTACTTGCGAGAGGGTAAGCAAGTCGGCATTAAAGTTTTGAAGTCTTTCGATCGATAGGCGTGTTTGTTACGTCATCCGGGACCGACATCCTCGGAGACTTAAATGCAAGGGTAGAAAAGTAGGAAGGAAGCTGTTTTCAAGAGTCGGGACTCTAGATCCAATGTGTTTTTTTTTTCCAGTGTAGGCAGTATGATAACTCTGCATTGAGAGAGGACAAACATTGAAATATCAAGCAAATTTTTCGAGCTTACCGATCTTTCTCAAAACTGCAGGCAAAAATCAAACCCTCCACGCCTAAAAGCACATTTTAGCTGATATTCAAAGGAAACACAATTTTGCAAACCGTAAAATATAGCTAAAAATATCTGAGCGCAAAATATTACATTCGGTTAGCCAACTGAACGGTTCGGCGTTGATAACTTTACCAACGTATGCGCTCCAAACTTAGACTAAAACTGAAGTATCATCATAGATAGAAAGAGCCCATCCGAGCACAAATTTTCTCCGAAGAGAGTAATGCTCGGATGAGTTTTTTCCCTCCAGTACGAGATATCAGTTGCAGACTGAGTTTTGAGCGCACGTAGGCAAAACCACACTGGAAAAAAGCACATTGGATCTAGAGTCCAGACTTTTGAAAACATTGACAAGAAAAAATACTCTTGATTCAATCGGATTTTTGCTTGCATCAAAACGAAATCCGCTTAAATTCAAAACTTCGGTTCTTGATTTAAGCTAGATTCTGATTGAATCTAGAGTACTTTTTCCTGTCGATGTTTTTAAGAGTCTGGACTCTAGATCCAATGTGTTTTTTTTTTTTTTCCAGTGTACGAATCGTGCGCCGATCCGCATTTTTGTTTGTACCTGAACGGTTGCTCTTTGCGTTAAGATATTTTCAGAGCCAGGGTTTTTCACAAAATTTAATTACCCTTTTCTCTGACGTTCCAATTTTCCTTAGCCCTTCCAGCGAGAGTTATCTAATGGTTCTTGTGGGATAATCAGTTGCTCTTCTGGTCCCTAAGAGCTCCATTTTCATGTTTCGGCAAGTCCATACTCTCTTTAATCAGGTACTCTAGTCACAGACCCTGGCAATGACGCTCTGCAGCGTGGCGCAAAGTTCCGGTCCCGGGAAATTTCGCAGTTTCCCTCACGAAAGAGCTTAGCTATATTTCACGGTTGCCAACTCCCTCCGCGTAAATTACACTTTCACAAGGAGAACTTCGGGAATTTCTTCTTGAAATTTCACTAATTTTTCTACTGATCTCACGCAAATATCATAAAAAATTTGAACTGAAATTGCACAGGTATACTCTTGTGAAAAATTGCATTTTTTCAAGAAATTTTGCGACCTTGGGGTTGAGTTACGTTCCTTCGTCGGGAAACGAGAATTTGTGCAAAATCGGGCGATTCCAATTACGACCTCGAATACGAGCGCTCATAATTGTAGCGGGAGTCGTAAAAACCGCCGAAGGATCCGGGACCCGGGACCTGGGAAGAGGGAAAGAGGAAAAGACCGACGACCGAGTTAATGTTATGATAATGAACGGAATTCAATTCACCGCCACGCCGCACAGCGGGTCGAGTCAATAGGAGAGGTCGGACAAAATTTGGAAACTTCAAACGCTTAAAACTCTATTTATACGAAACTTGTAGGTTCTAAAAGTGGTTCCACTGGTTTTCCCGTGAAATTGTCTTCAAGAGGCACTTCTTGGAATCTAAATTGAACGAAATGAACATCAAAATTTGCAGTTTTAGTCAAAAATTTCATGTCCGACTTCTCTGACTGACTCGATTCAATGTGCGCCACGGCGCGCAGCGCCGCGACGCGACGCAGCACCGTGCCAGACCAGCATCGCGCCCCGCTCTCCTCGGCGGAAACCGACGAACTCCACGCAAAATCAAGCGTAAATACGCGGTTTATGCGCCAAGTTCGGTCAACGCTCGGCGCAACAGTTCGGACCTGGGCCCGTCAAGCCACGCCGTTGTTTTACATCTTTTCCGAATGACACCGGTTTTCGTTCTCACCTCCCCCTCCGTTCCGCCCCATTGGAAAAATTTTACTTTTCCGAAAATGTAACTATGACCAGGGCCGGATTAAGGGATGGCCACATGGGCGCGGCCGCGGCCCATGGCGGCAAATCTAGGGGGCGGTAAATTTTGCAATTTTTTTAAATATAGGTATAAAAAAAAATCGAATTTAGAAAAAAAAATTGCAAACGAGAAAAAGCAACAAAATCTCTCATTTCCTGAGAGTATAGCAATTTATAATTTTGTCGTCTTTCAGTGATACAAGAGACAGCACCTTTAACTAGTCGAGTTAAGAGAGAAACCAAACACGCAATTTGGCCTGGAATGGCGCGACTTGGAGAGAAATGATGACGAGGACTTGAGATGGAAAGTCCTCGGTGTGGCGGTCGGCATGTAACACATATTAGCGCCTACAGGACTACACGAATACTTCACGCATTGCATCAAACACGGTGCGGTCACTGCTGTCAGCGTGAAACGGATAGCGCCTACAAGAATGCATGGATACTTCACACATTGCGCCAAAGACAGTGCGGTCAGCATGAAACGCTTAGCGCCTACAAGACTGCGTGAATACTTCACGCATTGCGCCAAACACAGTGCAGTCTGCGCGGCGCAGCGGCGGAAGAGAGCTTTGAGTTTCTTGTGAGCGGGCAGTTCTAAGTCCCCGTAACCAATGTGAAATAAAAACGTTAATATCTTCGTTAGGAGTTGGTGTCAGTCATTTCCGTTGCGCGAATCGTGTTTTGCGTGAAATTTTGGGTAAGAAATATGTGCCAGAATCCTTTAATTCGTACCCTGTCTGGTGGTCCATACTGACAGTTGTCCGAGAAATTGGCAGAAAAACAATCCAAATTCTGGTAGGATGAATGAAAGTGTGAACTAGTTCTTATCATGTGAGCCCTGAGTATGAAGGATCCGACTCTCAATTGCTCAGCTTCGCGGACATTCCTACAATTCGTCGCTTGGCTGACACAAGAACGTAACTCCATTTAGAGATAAGCCAGGAAAATCCTCGAGTATTGTGAACGACAGGGGCCATCGCCAAGTGCAGTTACGTCCTTTTGCTAGAAAGGCGACGAATCGAGCACAGTTAACCTTAGTCCTTCCTCGGCGGGATGGCGGAAATCGTTCAGCAGCGGACCGGAGCTGGGTCGCCGTAAGGACCTGAGTGAAGCCAAGTTGGCACGTCGCTACGATAATAAATTCCTACGGTTGTTCTGCAACACGATACACAACACATTCAAGAGCTGAGCCTCCGCGACGCTGCCCAACTTCGCCGAAACCCCACGAGACCGCGACGAACGAGGACCGGAAATTTCGGAGCATCCGACAACGTCGCGTGTGTTTTTCGTCCCATCGAAACCCATCGAGTCCCATCCTCCACTCCAGTGACCAACCAATCCGCCATTAATAAAACGTAATATAAATTTGATTTAATGCTCACCGTGAGCTCTGCGCGCGGCGGGGGAGGGGGAGGGGGCGGGGGGAAAGCGAGAAAAATCCGGGATCGTGGTATGCTGAAATCGACCCGGGTATGACCCAGCGGCGGGGTCCGAACTGTAACCATTACGAAAATGACTCGCTCGGTGTGAGTTTCCGAGGTCGCAACCACCGCCGCGGCGCCCCTAACGCTAAGTCAAAACGTCGTATGAGCATTCGGATGTTGCCAAATTTCCTCTCGGAAAATGTTAATTTTAGAAGATAATCATGTGTATTTTTCCTTGAAATTTTGAGACTCCTCGAATCGCACCACGAACGAAATCCTCTGAAAAATCGGAAGAGAAATATTCACACATTTTCCGGAAAATTCGAGATTTTTCGAGGGAAATTTGGCAACGTCTGATGGCTCATACGGCGTTTCTGCTTAGCAGGGCAGAACGGCCGACGCGACGCGACGCTCTTCGGCCGCGACTGATAACATCGAATAATAACACTGGGGTTACGATCGCTGCCATTGAGACCTCAACCGTTCTCTTCCCTGAGAGATATGTTAGTGTTTATTGGAATTTATCATCATACCGTCGGGCTTTCGTCGTTTCGCTTCAGAAAGTTGGAGAGAAAACCAGAAGAATAGATATTTTCACTTCAACTTTTATAGGGATAAATTAAATAGGGAGGCGCCGGAGGCCGTTCTTTTTGATCTTAAAGAAAAATTACTATTTCGGAAATCGGAAAAGCAAATTGTCACAGCTACATGTATATTAAGTAAGGAAATCCCATGGTTTAAACGGCTATGGTATTACATGAGTGAAACATCAAGTTTTTTTAAGCACCTTCTAGGGCAAGTTTTTCCACAACTCCCTTTACATATTTCCTTTATTCTATTTTTGAAATCCTCGAACATTTTTGCTGATCCCTGCCTTTCCTTGGCCTGCAAACGAAACTTCCAATTTTGCCCCTCTTTTATCTCTTCTTTCTCTTTAAACTCTAAACCAAATTCCGCTTTTAGAAATTCAAATTATATGAAAAGGTTCTTAGCAGTAATGCGGAAAGGTACCGACGATTTTACTCTTCAGTTCATAACAGACACAACGCGTGAGGAAAAATACTCCCTAATTCCTAAAACACAACAAGATAACTTATGAGAATTTTCCAGTTTTGAAAATTCAAGCGTTTCGTAGGAACTTACCGACAAATCAAGCGTTAATTGCGTAGCTTTCACGGCCTAGTGATTCAAGATGTTACCTTTAAGGCCAATATTTTTTAAAAAAAAACCCCTCCCTTCTAAGTGTGCCAAAAGCTGTTGCACCGGGTGGTGTTAAGATTTTCATGTGGCATTGAAGAATTGACCCCTTTGAAACACAATACATACCGCTCAACTCTCAAACGCAGCGTTACATCGCCACTTTGGAGACTTGAACGCAGCGGCAGAAAAGTAAACTGACCAACGAGTTGTTTATTTTCCTTCTTAAGTGCTACCATTATAGTGGCTTTTTTTACAGTTTATGTTCTGATGTGCTTACATCTTGCTGGTTTTACTTGTGTGGTTGTGATAATCGGACTAATTAATTGTGTCATTATGTTATCATTTCTAATTGTTTAATCTTACATCTAATATTTTGATTCTTCCTAATTTCGATCAACGCGTTTTGATGACTATACCTTGTTTTCGTCTCGTTTCTTCCCTAGCTTTTGTTTTTCGTGCTGACGATAAACTCGGTGCTCGAGAGTATATTAACGTTCAATTCGAAGTTGAACTTTTTCATACATTTGTCTTTTTCTCCTTTCTTCTTCTTGTTTCTCTTACTTTCTCCTTCTCCCTACTTCTTCCTTCTCCATCTTGCTCTTTTCCTCCCTCTCATTTCCTTCTACCTCCATCAGGGACGGACTGGCCGGGGTGGCGATGGGGCGATCGCCCCACTTTCATCGGCCAAAATGGGCCCCGGAGGGGCCCCTTTTGGCCGATTTGAAGGGCCGTATTTCGCCGTTTCGAAGAAGCGCCCGAGGGCTTTTTCGGTTCGTCCTCGAGAAAGGGCCCCGAGACTCCTGAGAGGACAGGACACTTTATTGCCGATTCGGAGAGCGCCCTGAAGGAGCTTTTTTATGCCGTATCTAAGGGCGTTGCATTTTGAGAGCCCTTTTTTCTGATTCGAATAAGTCCAAAGGGGTCCTTTTTTGTCATTTCGGAAGAGCCCTGAAGGACTCATTTATTGCCGATTCGAAGAAGACTCGATGGAGCCTTTTTTTGCCGCTTCTAAGGACCTTAAAAGAGCCCCTTTATCTGATTCGAAGGAGTCCTTTTTTGCCGTTTCCAAGGGACCATTTATTGCCGATTTGAAGAGGCCTTGATGCGGTTTTATACCGCCTCTAAGGACCTTCAAGGCACCGGGCTCTTTCTCGCCGATTCGACAAAAGGGTCCTTTTTGCCGGGGGCCCTTTGGTACTGATTCAGAGAGGCCTCGAGGGCGCATTTCTATGCAATTTTGAACTTTGGAGGCCCCTAGTAGGGAACCTTTCCTACCTTCCTCAAGGGATTTCGTAGGGGCCTTCGGCGATTTTTCCCCCTTTAGCGAAATCCATAATGGGGGCTGTCCATGTAATACGTAACGCAGTTTTTCCGATTTTTTTACCCCCATCCCCCCTCCGTAACGCATCGTAACGCAAGCTCGAACCATCCCCCCCCCCTCAAAAAAATAAATAAATACGTAACACAAGCCTCGCCCCTCCCCCCTATTTTGGTCAGTTTTTTAAATTAACAGGGAAAAAAAAGGTCTTACGGCAAAAAAGAGTTACGTAACGTTGGGCTTCTGGTCTCTTTTTGGATAATGTTTCAAAAATAATATTAAAGAATAGGGTCTAAAATAGCGTAAAATTCATTCTAAAAGGGCCTAATTTTCAAAATTTTCCGGGGGAGGCCCGGACCCCCTAGGGGCCCGCCCCATACTTAATTTAGGGCCAGTCCGCCCCTGACCTCCATCATCTTTTCCCTCCATCACTCTTCTTCTTGCTGATTCTCTTTCCCTCTCCTCTTCTCTCTTTCTCCTCTCTTCCCCCAATTATTTTCCTATCATGTTTACTTCTTATCCTTCCCTCGACTTCATCGTGTTGAATACATTCCTATGAATATCTGCGGGTTGATTATTGAAATTGATGGACAAAGCGAGAGAGAAAAAAGACAAACTGAAAATAAAGCAATCCTACTGGTGGAAGTAGGTGGTTGCAATGGACATAAGAGGTAACTAATAGACTGACTGGCAACCCGCAAGAGACCCAATAGTTAGTCCATAATTTCCCTCTTAAAGTCTACGACAACTACCTGTTCCAACCAAGGTTCGCTCCATGTTCCCTATGTCTTCTTTGTCTATCGCTTTGCCTATCAATTTCAATAATCAGTCCGCAGAAGAAACTTCAATCGGATGGTGGGCCAGAATAAGCGGCCGGATCCACGGCACCGAAAATCGACGGGTCCGAATCGATGGACAAACACAGCGATCCGTCGACGGGGGCAGTAGGCACACGGCTGACGTTCATCCTACTCCCTCGCCCCCCGCCTCGCCACCCCGGGGCCCCGCCGCCCCCCGGGCCCACCCCGTCCCCTGCGCCACCGCGGCTCCGGCGCTGGTCTCGCATCCACCGAGTGACATTGACGGATCGAAGTCGTTACTTTCCTTTAACGAATCGTTGAGAGTGGACTGTGGACTGTGGATTGTGGAACTTGGTCCGACTCCGAGTACCGGACCCGCTTCCTGTTGCCATGTTGTCGGAAAATCCTCGGCTCCGTCCACACGCAAACCTGCGGAGTGATTGTTGAAATTGATACACAAACCGATAGACAAAGAAGACATAGGGAGTATGGAGCGGTCCTATTTGTTGAAATGGGTGGTTCCTACACGGAGAAAAAAAAACTAGTGCGCGAGACCCGAAGTTTAGGTCATATGGATCTCTGAAGTTTTCAGATTGAGCATTTGAACACTTTATAGGTCTAGCTGTTTTAAGCTTTTACGAGTTTTAAGCTTCATTCAAGACTTAGGAAAAAAAGCTTCCTTCTTACTTTTCTACCCTTGCGTTTAAGTCTCCGAGGATGTCAGTCCTGGATGACGTAACAAACACTCCAATCGATCGAAAGGCTTCAAAACTATAATGCCTATCCTCTCACAAGTAGGTTATCTTAATTTATCCTTGCCATCCTTTTCGGAGTTATTGAATTTTACACATTCGTAAGAATCGCTCCTACCGAAGTTGCTCCAGTAGATTTCCCATCCCTCCCAACGCGTGGTGTTGGACGCAGCACTGATTATGTACATAGTATAAAGGAATGATAGGCGTTTCGGCAACTATGTGTCGTCCTAAGTAGCCGCGTTAACCCGAATTCTTCGAATATTTCCGGGACAACTAATAGCAAATACGAAGTCCCACACCAAAATTGGCAACGTCGGTTCCACTCCCGGCTCAGACAGCATCACAACAACGCCGACCGTATTCGCCAGACCACGTAAGATGGCTCTGCACCACTGATGGGGAGACGATCAGTATCCAGCCAATCCAGCTAATTATCGTATTTATTTCCAGTTGATTGCGGTTTTGTATGAACCTAGACCGAAATTTGGAAAACTGTTCGTTTGGTGCATACCAAAACTCACCTACTGAAACGGGTTGTTTCAGTAGCGATTTTGCAAGTTGGCATAAAGTTTTGAAGCCTTTCGATCGATAGGCGTGTTTGTTACGTCATCCAGGACTGACATCCTCGGAGGCTTAAATGCAAAGGTAGAAAAGTAAAAAGATAGATGACTGTTGTTCCTCCATTGAAATCCTTCAAAAATATCGATTTAAGGGAGGCAAAGTGCCTCACCAAGAATCGATTGTTTCACATACATTTAAATGGAGGGAAAACAGTATTCCCGACTTTGCAGAATCATACCGCTGGGTTACTTGAAGAAAGGCGTAACCGCCAGAAGTCACTCATGTTTTCAATTTTTGACCAAGACGCCGGTTTCCGTCGTGTCGTGTCTAGAAATGCCACGTTTTAATTGTGAAAATGCCGTGCCAGATGACCGAATAAACGGTTGACCGAAGCACGGATCATCGGTGCTTTGCTGTATTTCCGAAGGAAATTTGGCAGCATCTGTAGGCTCATCCGGCGTTCTTCCTTAGCACGGCAGTGTTTCTCTGATAAATTAATTTAACATCGAAGGAGGTAAGACTTCTCGCGTGTGAAAGGAGGCTAGACTTTCGATTCGAGGAAAAAATCACGTTGGCAATGGAATGGAACCGTCATGTGGCATGGACTATTTGGGAGCTGTGGGTGAATGCAAGCGGGGATACGGGGCCCAGTTATGGTGTTGCAGGCATTGCGCTTCCAAATGGCCGGCGTTTGCATAAGCCAATCTAGATGACTGCGTAGATACCACGCCGATCCGCTATCGTTATGAAGGATACACGACATTTAGTGACGCGGCTCATATTCCAGGCCAGTGACAAGGGATCCGATCCTGCGTCTACCGTGCGCCCATTACGAACAATACGAACGAGGATCTTACATACATGCACTGTTGTCATTTTTCCCGAGAAATAAACCGATTTGCATTGTGTTATAACTTGCAGGTCTTTGCTTCGTGCAAAGTTCCGCTACAGTTCTCATCCGAAGCAAATGTGATAAAATTTGGCAAATTGAGGCGTTGGGTTCAGAAATAGCAATTCTTGTTTGTAGTGTTTCAGAATCTCCACTGCTAATTTATATTTTAGAGAGGAAACTACGGGGCAGATTATCTGCAATTTTTATTTTCCAACATATTAAAATCATGAAGAAAATTCAGTAAAAGTTTTAACGAATTCCATGCATTCACTTTGATGACAGTGGGTGAAACGTTAACGGAGATCCTGAGACGAGAGAATTAGATCAAATTCGACACATTTTAGTTGTGGCTAGGTTCTTTTCCAATCACCGCGAAAAACGGTCAATTTAACGAGGAAACATTAAAATTTCTTGGATATGGATAAAAATTTGATATAGTTTTAAGAAATTTTCTGGGAAAACAAACAATTTAGACGAAGCACGTACATAGTTGTGCTGAAAATGCTTTCAATTTGAAAGAGTTGGATTAGAAGTTGATGAACTGTTAAAACATAGAGCACAGATGGATTTGATTAAGCTCAAGTGAGTGTTTTGAAAAACTAGTGATGGCTGCAATGTTCTTTAGAAATCCGTGACAAATAATTAAACCTAACTTCTGTTAGTTTGACTGAGATGTTGATCGTGTTCCACAAAAATTGATGGAACTAAAGCTCAATTCAAGAAGAAAAAAAGAATTCTAAACATATAAACGGATGTCGAGCTTAATAAACGGTCATAATAACAATAGATTATTGATATTCGGACAGAAGTGTCCACATGCCTCGGAAATTTAACGTGGGGGATTGTTCTTTATGGACAAGTATACGCAAAAATGGCAACGCTGCTTTTATGACTAATGAACCGCGGTGGCGTTTCCTATTGAGGACAAGGTAATCGCACAACTTTGCGTGCCAAACCAGCAGGGATCAAATCATTTCTTCTTATCCCCTTTCCCCCGAGTCCTTCTGTTTGTCAATTAAGATCGAAGTTAGATTGTGCGTCGAGAGAAAAGGACGGTCGATCGAGCGCATGATGTTGACGAACCGAAATCGTGGAGCTACGGCTAATTGTTTTCGTCATCTGGGGCCTTATTAAAGCGCGGAGCGATCAAAGACACGCGCTCCGGAGAGACAGCTCAATTAAGATCGTCAAATTATGAAACCGGGGGACAGTCGTGAAATAAGCGCGGCTGTCCGCTCGTGTCCTCAAACGAGAGCGCAATAAAAGACAAAAAACGGTTCAGGGTCGTTCCTTCGTATTGTCTAAAAAATGAGAAAGTTACCACGAGGAGATGTCAAAAGCTTCGTCCCCTCTTGAATTTTTTATCTTGTAAAAGATCTACACAATATTTTTCAACTACACTGGAAAAAAACACATTGGATCTGGAGTCTAGACTCTTGAAAACATTGACAAAAAAAAATAGTCTTGATTCAATCGGATTTATGCTTGAATCAAAAGGAAATCTGCTTAAATTAAGAGGCTTGGTTTTTGATTTAAGCTAGATTCTGATTGAATCAAGAGAACTTTTTCTTGTCGATGTTTTTAAGAGTCTGGACGCTGGATCCAATGTGTTTTTTTCTCCAGTGTAATTTTCGAGGGTTTCAGTTAATATTGGTTAGGTTTTTTTTATTTTTTATTTTTTTTTTTTTTAGAGTCAAACATTTTTGAAATCTACAATGGTGAAAAGACTGATAAAAATCAGTATTTGGCGACAACTTCCATTTCAGAATTTTAAAACAAATTCAATTTTTTTACTCACACCTTTCTATCATGAAACAGTTCATACTTCGTCGATAGTACACCTATCCCAAAAAATGCAGATATGTTTCGGAAATATTCTCCTTCCTTTGTGAAAGTGTAAATACACTGAAAAACTGAAAAATTAGTGGAAAATTGGTGAAAAATTCGTAGTTTCTGAAAGATCCGCATCTCGACATACGGTAATACCGCCCGGAAGAGGGTGCATTCGACTTGGTGCAATAGAGCGCACACGTTGCGTATGGCGAAGGGAGGAGAGGAAAGTGGGGAGTCGGAACGAAGCATCCAGCGAATCAAGCCGAGAGATGATCGACGTGGCATTCGCGGCCACGACACTGGTATTCAGGCACCCCGAGTAAGAACCGCGTAATAACTCCCCGCGCGACCCCTTGGAGATAGGTCGTTTTGCCGGACGCGGGGACGCGGGGCCGAGTGGGATCGTTATGCAACGAGTCCCGATAAAATAATGAAAATATTTTCAAATACTCGCCGAGCACTGGGCAAATACTGATTGCTCATCGGCACGGGCGCAGGTACGTCCATGCTAATTTTTTGTCACGCTCCGCTCCGGCGCACAGTGGATCGAGTCAATGGGAGAGATCGGACAAAATTCGGAAACTTTGAACGCTTATAACTCCGTTTGTGCACAACTTCGAGGTTCTAAAAGTGGTTCCATTGGTTTCCTGGTGACATTTTCTTCTACAAACACTCCTTAAAATTTTACACTGATATAACAAAACCTCTTGGTTCAAGAGTGCAGTTTCTTGTCGCCGGATTTGAGAGTCTGGACTCTGGTTTCAATGCAAAATCTGCTTGATACAAGAGTTCAAGACTCTTAAATCCGGCGACAAGAAACTGCACTCTTAAGTCAATGCACCGCGGCATTGGTCCAAGACGTTTTTTTTTTTACCAGTGTAAAATATAACGAAATAAACATCAAAATTCGCAAGTCAGATCTCTCTGATGGAGAGTTAGCATGCAAATTTTTTAATGCTTCATATAAAAGAGTTAAAAGAGCTGATTTCACAGTATTTTTTACAATTTCTCTCTGATATGGGAAATATTATAAAATAGATTTAAAAATGAGAAAAATCACCGCCTAGTGATGTCATCTGGCGGCATTTCCCTATAAACACGTGTATTTTGGCAGATTAGATCATTTTGTCATATCATCCCCAATAATTGTTCAATTTATGAACCGAGGGTATCCTCTTGTTCGGTTCACTCAGCAGTTTCCACTTGAACACGAAATTCATCAAATTTCAGACACCTGCAAATTCTCTTTCGACTCGATCCACTGTGCGGCACTGGAACACGGATTGTAATTATTTCTAATGTAAATTTATCATTTTCTATTTGGTGGACGCAGTTTCGCTCGCAGCGGGCGAACTAACTGAGTCCTAATGCCGGATTTTTTCCCCCAACACCGGTTAACAAGAACTCTTGCTGTGAACTCGGGGCCTCGGACATAAAGTAAAGAAATAATCTGCTTAAGCCTCGCACCAGCCAGCGCCGCACAGTGGATCGAGTCAATTAGAAAGGTCGCACATGAAATTTTCAGCTAAAACTGCAACTTTACATGTTTAATTCGTCACATTTTAAAGTGTAGGGGGTGCTTCTGAGAGAGAATTTCACGAAGAAACCGATGGAGCAACTTTTATAATGTCAAAGTTTCGTATAGACGGAGTTATAAGCGTTTAAAGTTTCCAAATTTTGTCCGGCTTCTCCTGGTGACTCGACCCTGCGTGCGGCGCAGCGTTTTTAATCTCGGGGCCCTCGTGCCGTGTACGCACTGGGAGATGGAATTTAAAGTTAGCACCGGCCGAGGCCGTTTCTCGCTGCACTTCAAAAAGCTCCATCCCCGCGCTCGCCGGTCCCCGAGCCCGGACATCCCGGCATCCCACTTAAGACTAGCGGCACAGCGCTCCTTTTCCCGGCCAGTTTGACGACTGGACCTGCTCCGACGACCCGCTCAATATTAATACAGCCCTCCCCGGGATTTCAAAGCCTCCACTATCTCCAGCCTCGCAATTTATTCATACACTGAAAAAAAAGTTACGGGCTAAGTCACAGGATGTATAGACATAACGGATTTTTTCATCGATTGTGTTCTGTTCGGCTTCATAAAAATTCGGGAAAGCAAAAGAAGTGACCCTACAGCAAGAAAAGTAAACAGAAGTTGGGAAGTTGAACTTTCCCATCCTACATCTTTGGCCGTTCATCCGGACTGAAAAAAAAATTACGGGCTACATAGACATACCGTCCGTTCCGGGCTTATAGAGGCCGAAAGTTCTGGGTGCTGGAGCCGTAGCTTCGATTATTCCGGGTGCTACGCTCGGAACTTTCGGCCTCTGAGCTCGGAACGCGGACGGTATGTCTATACTGCTCGTAAATATGTATGGCTTCCACGGCCGGAGTTTTTTTTTACAGTGTGGTAAAGGTCTCTTGGAGTTCCTTTTTTTACACCAAGGACCATACCGACATACATTCGATAAAAAAAAGGAAATTCAGATCCCACCCGACGAAACAAACGAAACCATTCTTATTTTAACATGCATCGAGGTCTGTTTTTTCGGTGGAATAGAAATGAAACGGAGAAAGAGTACTTACGGTAATAGTTATGATGGTGTCAGTCGTTTGCACCCCATCACTAGCCCTAACTTTGAGCTTATACACATCCTTGGTTTCTCTATCGAGTGCCTCTTTGAGGCGAAGCGTTCCCGTCATGGAATCCAAATCGAAATGACCGTCGTCTCCGGAGACCAAACTGTACGTTATCGGGCCCGGTAGATCCGGGTCTGTCGCGTGTAGCACTGTCACAATCTGACCACTTGGAATATCTTCCGAAACCGAATACTCTAAGAGCATGCCCTCGAAAGATGGTGGGCTGTCATTTCTGTCGAGAACTGTGATGCGAATCTGTAACAAAAAAAGATCAAACAATTAATAATACAATCTGGGAGCATTAAAACAATTCAATATGTATTCAAAGTTCGAATGAAAAACCATCGTGAATCGTTAACGCACAAAATGCCTCTCCGACGTCAATGAACGTGACTGAATACTTCCGGGAGAAATTCCCTGAAGTTTCAGGTTTTCACCAAATTAAAAGACAAAAATTTAATGACTACGTATTTTATCAATCATTTATGAATATGCGTCTAGAATAAGTCCGATTCTTTCTACTAATTTTAAAATTTCTAAACAATACTTTGGTGCACTCATAAGGGCCGAAAATATATTTGAAGTTCGCGCTCTCAATTTTAGAATCTTCCTCTTGACGCTTATACTCACAAAAAATAGTAAGATGAAGACGAAACTGGTAAGGGGAAACGGTTGAATAATATTTTTGATATTTCCCGGATATCTTTGAGCACGATATTTGCTTGAGATTCGTCCTGTTTTCCAGCTTTATGGGTACGGTTTCAACTACACAAAACCGACACAATCGAAAGTTATCGGTAAAACGCGTACGATCTGAAATTTTACCATGTTCTTGATAGACTTCTATGTAAGCATAATAAAAATTACTTGAATACATTATGACATACGTGGATGATCGTAAATAAGGCAATAAATAATTAGTGAATTTATATCGAATCACCGTAAAAACCTTTGTTTTTTCAGAGGCGGGTGGCGGGGTGGAGGGGGAAGATGGGAATTTCCTGGAAATCACGAATAAGCTCATGCAAAATTGGGCCCCTAAATCGCAGTAGAGTGTATCTACCGTTTATTCAAGTTTTCTACTGAAACAGTATTCCCACATCTCACCATCGGGTCGAAATGAAAGTCGGCCGCGCGCGTTCGAATCTCTAGAGGCGATTACTTCCTGTCATGTCATTGACACTGACTCGCATCCATGTACGGAAACTCACACAATTTCGACTCAGATATAGCTGAAAAAACAGTGAAGACATCTCGTTGATCGTTAATGAGAGGCCATTGTTTACAGTATATATGAGATGAATAAACCGTTAATAAAAAAAAAAAAAAAAAACTCCGTTGATGCTTCAAAATTCAGAATTCGGGCTGGAATCACATGATGCTACATAGTACACTTGAATTTGATCAAATGAACCTGGCATGAAGACCGAATGTTCCCGGCTGCCGTGATAGCGAAGAGAGCAATAAGTGCATGCTAGGGTGAACCTCGAGACACATAAAAGCATGTGTAAACCATGGCTCATACAGAAATGCACTTACTGCTCTCTTCGCTATCCGGCAGCCGGGTTCCGCAGCAAGAGCCTAGCATAATATGGCATAACCTAAAATACCTAACCAAGCACAAGGTAACATTACCGCTCATTTTCACTGGCACGTTTGGCAACAATGAGCCAAATCAAAGCGGACCCGCTCGGAAATAAAAACCTGCGTGACGATAAAGTTATAAAATTGCGAGTTGGCCACCACTCCGCCACCCTCTTCAGCCTGACTGCCTTTGTTGCTAAACTTTCAGTAAAATACAATTTAATACAATTTTTGGATCAGGAACCCGGTGATTTGAACCCATCGGGTGGGTTAACCTAGCGAGTTGTTCATGGGAGGCTCAACTTCCGCTCTGAGCTTTACGGTCAAATTGCGCACAGGGATTGGCCTCGAAATAAAATCTTCAAATTTTAAAATATTCAGAAACTTGACATTCCAGCTTCGCAGTGTTGCCAGTTTTCGCGCGGAATTCTCATTGCACGGCGCGGAAAATGGAAGGTGAGGGAATTTTTCACAGCCATCTGCCACTGGTTCTGCTCGTCACAGGCAAGCTTTTTACGATACATGAATTAACGAGCCGGTTGTTTTTTATAACTTTCCTCTCCTTTCATCCTTCATAACCCCCCCCCCCCCCCCCGGCCCGGTCACCGGCCCCAACTTATTTTCCTTTGTGGTTCCTGTGACTGTCGTTCCTATCCTGATAAAGCTTCGCCTTCCGTGCCCTCCCACCGCAATATCCGATCCCCATGAGTTATTGGCAGGCAATATATTTCGTTCGGGAATTAAGTTTCGAATAATAGTCGGCGGAGTTTAAATTAGGAAAACCTCATCTTCAGCCTCCATTCAAAATTTGAATAGAGGCGAAAAAGAGTTAATAGTGACTTGTGATGTTATTCAATCATTAACGACATTAGTTCTGCAAAATTATTGAGGACGAAAGATCGGTCCTGCGAGTCACGCCGACAAAAACTGCAGATACATGCAATTTATTATTGGCATACCGATTTTTCACTGTAAGAAGGGGCCACTAAACTAGGTCTGAATAATACAAAAATTCACCAATCTCTTCAAAATTTCACTTAGAAAACGATCCACACAATCGGAAACCCGAAAATCAAACTTATGGGCGAGATATTATCAAGCGCATTTTTATTACGGATCAAAGGGAAGTTAGATTATACAAAAAACGTCATTTGTGTTTTTGGAATAACTTAACCGATAATGATGGTAAGTTAATTTCTAGACTTCCGGGTGTGTGATTAGCTTTTCTCATGAGATTTTGGAAAGTAAATTGTGGCCCAGTGCTTTAATTCATACCGTGTCTAATGGCCCATTACGGTCGGCTTTTTATAAAACCGAGAAAAAAAAATAGAATAGAGTCGCTCCCAGACAGAGGCTCTTCTAAGAGGATCCAGCTAAAAAGCTCGTTACTGACAGAAGAATATAAGGGGGAAAACGATGTACTGGACCCGATTTATTGTAAAATGTATTAATTTGTTGCGGCAATATGCGAGCAATAAAAAATGAAACATTGCTCTTGAGCTTTTGCGCCATTTTACCTGTAAAAGCACCATTACAACCGCGATGGCGAATCCAAGAATATGAATAGTGAGATCCGGAAAATACAGGTGTCACGGATCGCTGTACTGCCGTGCTACGGAAGAACGCCGTATGAACCATCAGGCGTTGCCAAATTTCCTTCGATGAATTACGAATATTCAGGAAGATTTGTGAATATTTCTCCTCCGTTTTTACAGAGGATTTCATTCGTAATTTGATCTAAAAAGTCTGAAAATTTCAAGGAAAATATTCATAATTTTCTTAAAAAATTTGTATGTTAAAGGAGGAAATTTGACAACATGCGAATGATTATACGGCGTTTTTACTTAGCATGGCGGTTTAGCTGACGGAATTCGGCTGTCTACGGATCTTGTCGGCGCGGGGCGGCGGAATGCAGTCTTCAAGAGAAAGGCGACCGAAATTTTAGTCAGCACGACTCACGTTAATGCTCACGGTTTGGACCAAAGCTTCGTCTGGAAGCACACAGAGGCCAAAAACGCAATCTACAGGTCCTTGGCTTCTTAAGGAAAGACACACATGCATTCCCGGTCGAAACAACCGTGGTTCCCTGTCAAGGCCATTCAAGAGAAAGAGGAAAATTATATTTAATCGGATTCATTGTCCTAGAATTACCTTCAGGTGAAGGCGCATTCTTTTTCGACAAATTCTAACGGATCGAGTTTGTTGGAAGTATGGTTACATGTATGTATAACGTGAGCTGAAGGTCGAATCTGGCCATTTATCAATCGTCCGGACAGGTGGTTACATTTTTTCTGTTATCAAATTTCGCTATTTACTTCGGCATTTGACTTCGATGACCGGGCACTCGGGTGGATGGACGCGGATACGCCCTTCTCTCGAGAAATAAAACGTAAGACAGTATGCAGATCTGAGGCCGAAAAAATACTATTTTTCACGGCTTTTCCACGTTTTCCTGACTTAGATTTTAATAGAAACACGGGGGTGGGGGCAGGGCCGGATTAAGAGGCTGGCCACATGGGCCGCGGCCCATGGCGGCAAATGTTGTATGTTGATGGATGTTGTTTTTTTCAAAAGTAGGTATCAAGAAAAAAATCTGATTCAGAAAAAAAATCACAAATGGGGAAAGGCGAAAAAATCTCTCATATCCTGAGAGTTAAAGTATAGTCATTTCTAATTTGTTCGTCTTTCGGTGATAAAAGAGACAGCGCCTTTCATTAGTCGAGTTGAGAGAGAAACCAAACACGCAATTTGGCCTGGAGCGGCACGGCGCAGAGAGCAATAATGGCGAGAACTTGAGATGGAGAGGAGAAGCCCTATCGGCGCACCGGTCAGCATGAGACACATATTAGCGCCTACAAGACTCCATGAATACTTCACGCATTGCGTCAAACGTTGTGCGGTCAGCAGCGGTTGGCGTGAAACTCATAGTGCCTACAAGACTGCATGAATACTTCAAGCATTGCGTCAAAAACAGTGCGGTCACTTGGTCAGCAGCGGTCAGCGTGAAACGCATAGCGCCTACAGGACTGTGGGGATACTTCACGCATTGCGCCAAACACAGTGCGGAAGTGGATCTAGAGTCCAAACTCTTGAAAACATTGACAAGAAAAAATACTTTTGATTCAATCGGATTTTTGCTTGAATCGAAACGAAATCCGCTTAAATTAAGAGGCTTGGTTCTTGATTTAAGCTAGATTCTGATTAAATCAAGAGTACTTTTTCTTGTCGATGTTTTTAAGAGTCTGGACTCTACACTGGAAAAAAAAAACACATTGGATCTAGAGTCCAGACTCTTGAAAACATTGACAAGAAAAAGGACTCTTGATTCAGATTTAAGCTTATATCAAAAGGAAATCCGCTCAAATTAAGAGGCTTGGTTCTTGATTTAAGCTCAAATCTGATTGAATTAAGAACATTTTTTCATGTCGATGTTTTTAAGAGTCTGGACTCTAGATCCAATGTGTTTTTTTTTTCCAGTGTAGATCCAATGTGTTTTTGTTTCCAGTGTGGTGCGGATTGGCAACGGCGCTGAGATGGAGTGGCACGGCGCGAATAAAATTACTCGGGCTTTGCTGCTGTTATAATTACAGGTTTATTATAACAAAGCATCAAAAGTAATTTTTTCATTACAGGCGATGGCGGGCGGCGGGACGGGCGACGAAGGAATAGAGATGATTTCGAAACTACAGGTTTTCCGGAGTGGAGCGAGTCGGACGTCGGGCCCGGGACCAGGGCAGGGAGCTTTGATGCGCCTCGAAATGTAATAAGTTGTGCGGCCGGAATAAAACCGCGGCCTCGACAGGAGATGGACACGTGGGTGCCACCCCGCGAACGCAACGCCGCGCCCGGCACCCGGACCCGCCGCCCCATGCCGCCAAATCGGACCCCGGCCACTCCGGCACTGACCACCACTACGAAATATTTACCGTACTGAAAAAAAAGTTGTTGACTATATGTATAGATATATCGTCCGTTCCGGGTTCAGAACCTGAAAGTTCGGGGTGCTGGAGCCGTAGTTCAGATAACTCCGGGTGCCTCACCTCGAACTTTCGGCCTCTGAGCCCGGAACGTAGACGGTATGTCTAGATACAGTCCGTAAGTACGGCTTCCACGGCCGGAATTTATTTTTTAACTCGTCAAACTCAAGGCAGACGCCACAGATCATGATAACACACGAACTCCTACTTTTCTATTTCTGCGTTTAAGTCTCCAGACTCAAGGAAAAGAAACCAGATGATAACTCCTACTTTTCTATTTCCGCGTTTAAGTCTCCAGACTCAAGGGAAAAAACCAGATGATAAAGAGCACGCACAGCTAAGGACTGAAACGTGTATCCCATTTTAAGACATTACAAGTCTGCAATGTTGATGGAATTTTATCTTTCTTTAAGAGATTGTTCACACGTACATCTTGAATCTGTGCATTTTATTGGATTTTTTGGTGTGTATTTTTTATTTTGTTTTTTCACGCCGTGCTTTGCCGTGAGTCTATTATTAAACCTATGGAAAAGAATAGACTATCACGGTGCTCGCAACAAACCTCATTAATTGATTCTTTGCCATAGTGTCAAATGGAAAAATATAGATAGTAAATCATTCACGCCTCGCCATTGGCTTCTAGCTCCTTGCATTGAGACGCATTTTCCCGTGGACGTAGAGGATCACAATAATTGAATCACATTTTCAAGAGTCAGTTTAACTACAACTAAACAGCCTAATTTTCCTAAGTGTTGGTTTTGCAGAGGAAAACTAGACAAAATCACGCCTTGAATTTTTGTGAGTGTGTTATTTGCACGAGATAGAAAATTCATGTGAAGTTTCGAGGTGCTGTGTTGCTTAGTGCTTCTGTATGGGGAAAAAAGCTATAGGAGGAAATTGGGCAATATGAAATGCAGTTAGGTTGCTTCTGTTTATGTTTGTTCCACGAAGCGATGGTCAAAACGCAACCACGTGTCTTCATTCACGAGGTTGCATACTTCATTGTTTCCTTGGAAAACTAATCAACGTAAATTCTGAAAAAAACTTGATTTTTTCTTCTCCGTTAGCAGAATATTCAGTAAAAATTTCAGGCTATAAAGTTTCCTCGTTTCTCCTCGAAAAAATAGAATAGGAGCGGACATCTTGGACATCTTGAAACACTGCAATGGAGATACGTGGTTTTTGACTTTACACGGGGAAAAAAGTACCACAATCCCAAGTATACTCATGAGTGATTTTGGCGCCAAATATAAGAGTAGTTGCACCAGTCAGAGGTGGAATCGAGTCTGCCAAAAGTGTGGTTGGATCAACCATACCTCTGGCTAGTGCAGCTAGCTACTCTTATATGTATGTATATGCCGCTTTCACGCCGCGCTAGGACAGTCTGCGACGCCGACACGCCACAGAAATCTGTCACGGTAGAGATTCTTCGGAAGCTGGCATCTCTTCATCTCTTCACAGATGCCCTCTACCCACCACTACTCTTATGTCTAACGCCAAAATCAGCCAGAAGTGTAATTGGGATTGTGATACTATTTTTCAAAGTTGGCCATCGATATGTAAGTACATTGAATTTCGAGAAGGGTTGAGCGGCAACCAGGGCCAGGCTGGTGGTTGCGGGTGCCACTCTATCATAACTCAGATGGACGCGCAGACGGAGACGACTAGTTCTCAAGTCAGAGATGAGATGCTGCTGGATGCTGGATGTTGGATGGTGGATGGTGGATGGTGGATGGTGGATGCGCCACGGATAACACGATATAAGGATGACGAGGCGCGCGGCGCGGCGCGGCGCGGCGACCGGGGCCCGACTCCCGACAGGAGAGAGCCCGAGCCGGACGGACGGACCCAATGGGAACGAGAGAACCAGAGGGATTAGGATAATAACAGTAGAGGAGCCACTCGCCTGTCAAACTGTGACAGCTTCTTTGGTAAACTTTACAAGGTCAGTTCTTTTTATTAAACTATTTTTCAACTTTATCCTCTCTTATGTAACCCCGTGTACAGCACACTCGTCCGATTTTTACACGGCCGCTCCACCACATGCACATCCGACTTCCAAACACCTACGGAGCGGGGTTGCCACCGCCTGTATATTCCCTTACAGTGACGTTTCCTGCAAAAACGCCGGAGAAGTACTTCATCTCCAAAGAGTTTTCAGAGTGAATCATTCGTTTCACAGTTTACAGTGTTTACTATCTATCATGGAGAGTTAAATGGGAAAGCAGAGCTAACGTGCACCAACCGGGGTATTGGAAGAAACCAGCGGGCTGATTGTTGAAATTTATAGACAGAGCTATGGGCAAAGAAGAGAAAAGGGATGTAGATGGATCCTATTTGTGGAAGCGGTTGGTTGCAATGAACAAAGGAGGTAGGTAATAGACTCACTAACGACAACGTACGAGGGACCCCATACTTGGTCCATCATATACCTCCTTAGTACCACCCCTTTTAACGAACAAGATCGTTTTATACTCCTTATGTCTTCTTTGTCCATAGCTTTGTCTATTAATTTCAATAATCAGCCCGCTGGGCTCGATTAGCGCTCAGGGGCCCGGGGTGCCCCTAACCCTAAAACCATGTAACCCAAAATTTCAGTCTTTGAGCCTCTTCAGGTCTGTCTTTTGGACTTTTAAAACCCCTAGAAAATCTAGAATTCAAAAAAAAAAAAAAAAAAAAAAAAAAAAAAAAAAAAAAAAAGCCCGGTAAAATTTAAAGGCATACAGTTGTAGTATTCAAGCATCAATACAGCATGGCGCATTCATCCGATAGAGAACTCAACATGGAAAATTCGTTGATTTTGAGGCGACATCGGCAACGGCGAGCGGATGAACGCGGACATGTGCTCCGTACGTCCGTACGCAGATTCGCGGACAACGACCAGACTGGCTGGGGGGAGGTGTCCCCATGGGAAAAGGGAGCATGGGGGGGGGAGTGTGGGGGGATGGGGAGCGTTGCCCCGTCCTACCCGAGTTCGCCTAGATGTGCATGAGTCACATTTTTCACGAATCCAAACTAGATGCTTTGAATATTTGCTGTGGGCGGGTGATCTGCGTCCTGCGTCCCGCCCGCCGATCCGAACAAATCGTCGCCCTCCAGAAATAAAGATGTAACTGCATCTCGCGATGAGCCCGGAAAAGCGTTGAGTTGAACGGGTGACAGGGTTCATTGCAGGTTGTAGATACGCCCTTGTGTCAGGAGGGCGACGATGTAGAGCTCCGGACTCCGAGCACTGCACAGTCCCGATTCATCATCTTGTATGCTCGGAAAAGCCAATTAATTTAACGGTGAGGTTCCCTCTCATGACGTCATCGGGAATTGAACGGGTTATTCGAAGAAGGGCATAACCGCCAAATTTTCAGAAATTGAGTTTTCGATGGAATACTAATATTAGAACCGTGCTTAACCAAGCCACATCGGCTGTTGCCAAAGACTGGGAAATTTAATTTTTTACAAGAGAACGTTTGTGCGGATTCCTTTGAAAATTTTGGTATTTGCTTCGTACAATGGAGAAAATTCACTGAAATTTGCATGAAAATCCGCACAAGAATTTTCATGTAAAAAAATTAAATTGCCCGATTAGTATAGTCAATACTAAGCACAGTGCCAATTAAGAGTCATTGTGGAGTCCCATGAACGACAAGAAAAAGAACTTCTGCTGTGTTGTTTAACGGGGAAAAAGCCCAGAAGTTTCATTCCCTCAATTCGCACTTGGGAAAAATCCCGTGAAACGTTCCGTGGAGACAAGGCGTACGATCTATGGGAATGTATCGATACTCCTCGAAGAATCGATACCTGTCGATTGGCGGTTCATAGGTACGATCACGCTACGGTCGTAGCTAATTCTTAAAGGGACGAGGGCTGGGTGGATAGGACCGAAGGGACAGAGGATCCATTACTACGCAGGATAAATGGACCTCCGACCCGTACATTTTAAACTTTATAGTGATCCAAGCATCGATATATTTTATGCGTTTTTATTCTATCATGAAGACATTTATGCCAACAGAGCGGTCGGCCGACAATCCCGAGCACGCATCCGTCGAGCGGGCATAAAAAAAGGTTTTATCTGCTAAAACAGCCGTTCGAACACCTTTACGAAGGTATATTCATCAATAGACCCATAAAATTTTTGATTGGGAGGGGTTCCGATTTGTTTTCCATTAGACCGGGAGGGGGTGGTCGGGCAACGGTGGTCCGTCGAGGGGGCGAGGGGGGACGGGGGACGGGGGCAAGGGGGCGAGGGGATAGCACAGTAAGCCGCGTGCATACAATCTGTTTGCTACGTATACAGGGTAATCCAAAAAGTTGCGACACTTAAATGATCGCAGTTAAAGATTTGAACCTTCTTGAGAAAGAGGTTGAAGAAAGAGAAGAAGAATCTACTTAAAGGTAAAATATGGTAAATAAGACTGCCGTATGATGAGGCCAACGAGATGTTCAGTAAAATTTAAAATTTCCGATCAAAAACTTAGCAAAAACTTAAAATTCCGATTAGATAAAGAACAGGAGAGTTATTTAGGAAATACAAAAGGGAAGTAGTTGTCTTCCTTCTGCATTTTGAAGTTGACTATTGAGGGAAGGGGACGACGTCAATTTTGATCAATTTTGATCAATTTTACGGCGTTTTGGGAGATTGTATGAAATTTTAGCTAAGGCGGGTTTGCCTTCTCCTAATAACTTCTTCCTCCTCTCTTTCCTTCTCCGGCCTTGGAAGCCGTCCTTACGGGCTGCAGCCCATAATAGCCTGTAGCCAGGGTCTACGCAAAACCTCTAGAACCAGAAGAAATGACAGTAAGAAAAATCTCGTTTAACACAGCAAGTGTAGTTTTGTGTACTATTGCCATTTTATCAAGATTTTATTCTAAAGGAATTATTTTAGAGATAATGATAATTAAATCGATTGACAACATTGTAATTTTGATTGTCATTACATTTATAAAAACAACTACCACTTACTCTTTAAAAATAATAGTAACTACGATTTTAAACAAAAGTTCTTTATTATGAAAATACCCGTTGCGCCGACCTTCGATCCCGGAGCAGTCGAAGCTACGGTTCCAGCACCTAAAACTTTCAACCGCTGAGCCCGGAACACACGGTGCGTCCAAATAGCCCGTAAGTACGGCTTCCACGGCTGGATGTTTTTCTTTTTCAGTTATACGCTAAAAAGACGCCTCTGGCCCAGATTTTCGGATCACCCTGTTTGTACACGCCATATATATATATATACTGCATGTAGTACATGTATATTAAGTGGAGTTGTTCAGTCTTAGCGCGTTTCCCACTCTGGATATGACATTTATTCACTCACCAACTTTACTTTGTTATTAACGTTTGCGGCCGTGGCTCCGGCGACCGAGATTAGAGCTAAAAACGAGTGAGCGTCCGTAAACTTGGTTGTTTGTGGACCCTCTGCCTCGCACTTACTCTATAACTCGAGCGTTTTGTATATTCATATGCTGCCTATTACGGAATGAGGATGCTCTCGCCGCGCGCCCGGTGACTCCTGAACGCAAAAACCACGTAAATTTCGTTAAAATTCAATGGAGGTACGCGATTTTTGTTTGCTTGTCTTCCAATTCGCACTCCCGGTTGATAGGGGAATTATGGATGGTTGTGTCCGGTTAAGGTTGACGGGTATTTTGCGTGTCATTTTTGATGACGTCACGCGGCGCGGTGCGATACTGCCGTCCTTAGGAGGAACGCAGTATGAGCCTTTAGACGTTGGCAAGTCTCCGCCGATAAGATATTCATTTTGGAGAACAATTATGTATATTCCACCTCGAACTTTTCAGATATTAAAGATTAAATTGCGAACAAAATTGTCTGAAAAATTAGAAGAAATTATGTATTCAGAGTTTTCTCGGTAAATTCGGTTTTTATCGACGGAAATGAGGCAACGTCTAAAGGCTCATGCGGCGTTTTTCCTCAGCACGGATGGGTAGTGCTTTCATTTTTCGTTTTGAGTGCTTTTTAGAGAAATGTATGGAAACTTAGCTTTGCAAAGTTTGCTTAGGGTCAACAAATGGCCGGAACTTCTGGTGAAAGAAGAGACATTACGAACTTTGACACTTCTCACCTGTTACATTCGTTGTCATCATTGCCACTAGACAGAAATAATTAAAAAAAAAAAAAAATCCGAATGATCCAAATATCCTAGTAATGTTGGCTTATTAGGTTTTTTGCATAAAAAGGCAACTTTACGCTTTTACGTAAAAATGCAACTTTACACTCTCACGTGAAAATGCAACTTTGCACTTTTACAAATTAGTTATCACATTACTTTAGTAAATTTTAACAAAATTTTAGTTTCTTCGTTGAATATTTTGAGGGTGCGCTTGCAGCCTCAGGCCGTTAGGACGCGTAGCGACTGGAGGGGGGGGGGGAGGGCACCCCCTAGTTTTTACACAAAGGTCCTTTCACCAACCCCTACTTTTTTCTGCGATCAACATTAGGAACTTTAGAAATCGCAGCTATTATCCTTTCTCGTGTGATACTGTCCTAGCTACAAATAATGACTCTTCAATTTTGACAGACCTCCCTGCCTAGCTTCCGCATTGGCAAAAGGGTTCATGGTAATCTGTACGAGCTCCCTCACAAAAAATTAAAACACAGAGATCGTCGCTCCTCTGACGTAAGATCGTATCTTTATTTCCACATGAGCCCATAGGAAAGCATAAAGTGATAAGGAGCATACGACTCACGTAGGAATCGAGATACGTCCTTACGTCAGAGGACCGACAAGGTGGCGCCCCCGCGCGGAAAAATTTCTTACCACAAGTCGCTAGAGGTTCACCTAAAACTAAAATTTGAAAAGTCTGATACCATCCAGCGTACTATTGCTCAAGATACAAGAGAGGGCTGGAACATGATCTTGCAAGAGCGGACCTTTAGTTGGAGCGCGGACCTACTTTCACGGTGACCGAAGTGGGTTCAAGAGGAGCCTTTGGCGAAATAGTTCGATGTACGGTCGGATGGATGGATGAACGGATGAATCACGGAAGGAGCGGAAGACGGACGAGCGGGGTGGGCGGCGGGAAAAAGGCACCATCTGAAAATGTATACTTAGAGGCTAATCGAGCCAGTAAAATTGGTGAGCAGAGATGGTAAGGCATGAGAGAGATATGGGAGCATGCGCGAGCGAGCAAAGAGGCATAGGCTATATTTAAGGGAGATCCGAATAAAGAGTTGCCGCATTATACTTTTTTCGCGGCGTGGCGACGTACGCATTAGAGTCGTATTAAATCAAAGCTGTAAGAATATTATGAAACGGCCATATTGTGTATGATATTGAATACTTCACATTTTATACTCGATATAAAAGCGGGTAATAGCAATGTGCACGGCATAATGGACGTATATCGCATAGCCGGAGTACATAGGCTACGTTAATAATATCTAATATCTAAGTCGGATCCAGGAGAGCTCCGTCGGTCTGGGGCCGCGCAAAGGCCCTAGGGACCGATTCGACATCGCTATGAAATATCTTAAGACAAGTTTCAAGTTTTCATCTCGGGGACAAAATAATATGCACTCGTGCGCTTGCAATGTGCCGGGTATCTCGGCGCGCTAACGCCACAATGCCCCCCTGCCCCCTTCCCCGCCCCCCGGTGCAGCCATCCCCCGGACCCCCACAACACTCAAATTAGGTGCAGCTCCAATAACGCCTAACCCCCGGGCTCACTCCAGATTCAGAATCTGGATCCAGTTTCTCCACCATCTTTTCCGCGCATCGCTCTCGCCCCCGGTGCTTTCCGCCTCAGCCCCTAATCCCCCCCCCCCGCCTCCCGGCCCCCTCGGATTCCTCCCCGCCCCCTTCGGAGCTTTCTCATCGTCCGTCTTCGCTCGAGACCACTCCCAAACTTACCGCCCGTCAGTTACGCCCACGTCAATCTGCGTCACAATTTCGTCGCCTCCCCGACACAAAGGCGTAACTGCATTTCGCGACGAGCCCTGTCGTCCGTTTAACTCGATACTTCCCAAGGCTCATCTCGATGTGCAGTTGCGCCCCTTCGTCGGCCGAGCGACGATTTGTCGTCGTGTAATTAGGGGAGATTCCTCGCCGGTCTTTGTAACGAACCTTCCTCAACACCTTGCATATTGCGGCGGTCCCGGGCTCTGCTGGATCTTTAATACCCGGCCGAGTATTTATGGGCTTTCTGCCCTTGCACTTAATCAAGGCGGAGTGTCAAAAGAGGAACCCCCGATGAAAGATGAGACAGTAATTTGACCGCCCGTCAAAGATGGCTACGATCCCAGGTTCCTGCCATCTTCGACCGTGGAAAAGCGCTAGCCTCGCTCGCGATTCAAAGCGGGGGTGTGAGATCCGCGACACCCATGACCTCGATCCATGCTGCCCTTTGTCCATAAGGGGAGAAAATGAGTTACTGAGTAGGCTGAAATTCAGCTCTCGTTTTAGCCATATCATGCTGGAATTCGAAAGAAAACCCGTCTTCCCTCTGAGGTCAAAAAGTTAAGCTTATATAAAGACTTTGGAGCCTTATAAGGCTCCCTATAAGAGGCCCACCTGCCAAGATGTGACCCACACTTCCAGAGGACCGCTTTGCGCCAATGAACTTGTATTGCCACGCGGTCTACGCAAACTACGCGGTCATACTGCCACAAAGCGGGCTGGTCTGCAGGCATTATCATTGCCGGTGATCGAAACATGATGGAAATCGGCCTTAAATCTTAATATACTATACCTTCAATGGAAAAAAAAACACATTGGATCTAGAGCCCAGACTCTTAAAAACATCGACAAGAAAAAATACTCTTGATTCAATCAGATTTAAGCTTAAATCAAGAACCAAGCCTCTTAATTTGAGCGGATTTCCTTTTGATTTACGCTTAAATCTGATTGAATCAAGAGTCATTTTTCTTGTCAATATTTTCAAGAGTCTGGACTCTAGATCCAATGTGTTTTTTTTTTTTTTTTTTTCCAGTGTGCATACCTACAGCAAGTGTAATTTTGGGGAGTCGGTGAGCCTAGAAAGGTGATGAAGTTTTACGAAGTTTAAGTTATGTTGTGTTGAATAGTTTTAAAGTCTGGAAATCTTTCCTCTGACATGGGAAAACGACGATTATCAGTTCTGGTATTCTAGGATTTTACTATATTAGTCACCATCAGGTGACGATACCAGCTTCATTTTTTCCTTGCATTTATTTTCAATTCTCTTCGAAAAATGCGGAAATTTTTCGAACGGAGGATCATGACTCCAATCAAAAGGGACGACTTGAGTCAGGGTGACTCGAACAGTTCGATTTTTCATTAAAAGCTTTTGAGCAATTTTCATTGAAAATTTGTCAAATTTTTGCAGGAGATCAGAGAAAAAATCGGTTTAATTTTCAGTTAAGTATTTCCAACATCCTTCTGGTATAAATCAATTTATGCAAGAAAATTTGGCATTATTGAAATGCAATTACGTTCTTTGTTAAGAGAAACGACTATTTGTGTTAGTTACTACCCTGTGGTTCATTTTGCACTTTTTTCCGGCCCGATTCATCGTCATTGTCTCTCTTCTTCGACAAGTCGTTCAATCGCATTATTGAAAACCCAAGACTTACCAACCCTGCCTGATTTTATAGCTCATCAGCCACGGCAGCTTGTTGCACTTGCTTTGAGGCAAGTTGACATCTGATAACATCCCAGTAATAATTTGAGGATGCAAAGATTACTCAAATTAACATTACTGCAGAACTCGATGGAACTAGTTTCTCTCGAATTGAACAATCCGCAAGATTCCGAATTAGCGATTTGGCAAGGGTTTTGATTGCAAAAGTTGATGAATCTCCTTCGCCGACTTCATTTAATTATTTTCCCATTCTTTTACTTCCATCCGGACGTTCGAGTCACATAAAAGTCCTGTATTAAGTGGCATGCATCTTAATAAAACCTGGAGAGGCACCGATCAAAAGTAATAAACTTGGAGGGGATTCAACCCCGAGCATGAGTTTATCATTTCATAATTTTTATCCCATAATAAATCTACAGGCTTTTCTCGTTCTAGGCGTTTACTTCAGATTGTGATCAGTGCTTTTCACACCCATTCTGTCAAACCAGTTTTGAATCCAAAAGATTCATTGCGTAACCCTGAAATGAAAACCAGGGACAAGGAAATGTTTACGCACTGCTCTAGGTATTCCTGCTTCTGAGCATATGGAGAGGGAAGCATATGTAATCTTCCTCTTCGCTTTTTCTGAAAGTGGCAACAACAGCTATATTGACGAATAATTTTTAACGCCCATTACAAATTTTACGCTACACTCAGAGTTTGAGGTGTATCTACTATGGTACCGCTAATTAAATCCAGCCCTAATTTATGACTTACGAACTTGAGCACTTATTTATATCGAAATTTTTAGTGCGTTGTAAACTGAAGGGTTTTTAAAATTTCTATTGTTAAAGTTTAGAGGGAGTAAAAAATAAGGAAACCTCGTAGATTTGATGAATTTTTCTTCAAAACATTCAAAACTCGAGACTCCTCCGTCAAACAGATACTACAATGTTTACAATGCCAAACTTTAACTAGAGTACCTATATATAGGGAGAATATGGAGCTTTCAGGGCCCAAAAGGCCAGCCGCCCTTTTATACAAAAAATATTACTGCGAATCTTCAGATTCCAGTGACAAACCAGGATGTCCAAGAATGTTGCTTAAATAAGCATTTTTCCTCAAAAATGAATAAGTTCATGAAGAAACCAAGTCAAATACGTGCTTTACAAACGACGAGTCCTGAAAATTGCAATAATGAATCACTGGATAATTTGAATTCACGGGTTGGCTGCTCTAAGGGGCCCTAAAAGTTCACTGGAAAAAAAAAAAAAAAAAAAAAAAAAAAACACGTTGGATCTAGAGTCCAGACTCTTGAAAACATTGACAAGAAAAAATACTCTTGATTCAATCAGATTTTTGCTTGAATCAAAAGGAAATCCGCTCAAATTAAGAGGCTTGCTTCTTGATTTAAGCAAAAATCCGATTGAATCAAGAGTATTTTTTCTTGTCGATGTTTTTAAGAGTCTGGACTCTAGATCCAATGTGTGTTTTTTCCAGTGTTCCATGACCTGATCTCAAAATTACCGACATGTCAGTTCTCTCCCAATATAGGCACCGACATCCTTCAACTATTTACCTAAGACACACACACATTAGGCCGACCAGAGATCCCACGGAAGGAGGCCATGCGGACGAGCGAACGAGGGAGAGAAGAGGAGTCGGAACGGCGCGAGCGGGCTCGCGTGGGCGGCGCGCGAATCGATCAAAGGGCGGACAAATGGGGGATTGTCCGTCGTCGCGCTGCAAAGGCGGAAGGGCGGAAAGCGGGAACTCGGAAGGAATCGCGAAGAGGGAGGGATGAACCCGCGGTCCCGGTATCCAGAACAGTGCTCGCAGACAATTCATGCTCTGAAATGTGTGATAAATATGGAACCGCGTGCAATATCGAATCGAGCCCATATTTCAGCCCAGGCCGCGGCCGGGGCAAGGAAGCTTACGGTGCATCGCGAAACGCGCGGAGGGGGGGGAGGGGGTGGAGGGCTGACAAGGCACGGGACGCCCGGGGGTCGCTCAGGGAACGTCGATCACGCGCTGAGGAGGGGAGGGGAGGGGGCGAGTAGAAGCGGCGAACGGCGAGTCGACTCGCAACTCGCGGAACTGCCCTCCTGGGCGAGAACCGCGCAACTCCGGGTGGCAGTGGCGTGGCGTGCTTTGCGATGTATCGATTGTTCTGCCTTTTAAACCTACGGAAAAGTATCGATAAACAGCGTGTTCGCAGCGAACACCTTGATAATCGATTCTTTACCATGGGTTTAAATGGCATAACAATCGATATAGCGCAAAACTCCGGGTGGAAACCCCTGCGAAGGTACGCGATCCCGGCGGAAGGGACCGGGGTCCGGGGACGCCGGGGACCCGCGGGCTCGCCACCACTCCCCACATTGTCGGTAATTTATTTTATAACACACTATACTTAACAAACAATTTTTCTTTGAGATTTTTATTCGAGCACATCGAGCGCACGCACGCGGACGACCACGAGCGGGTATTTTATATACACATAATTATGATGCATTTTCTCGACTAGCCGGGTCGCCGCCGCCGCCGCACAGTGGATCGAGCACTGGAAAAAAAAAACACATTGGATCTGGAGTCCAGACTCTTAAAAACATCGACGAGAAAAAGTACTCTTGGTTCAATCAGAATCTAGCTTAAATCAAGAACCAAGCCTCTTAATTTAAGCGGATTTCGTTTTGATTCAAGCAAAAATCCGATTGAATCAAGAGTGTTTTTTCTTGTCAATGTTTTCAAGAGTCTGGACTCTGGATCCGATGTGGTTTTTTTTCCAGTGAGTCAATAGCAGAGGTCGGACAAAATTTGGAAACTGTGAAAGCTCCTAACTCCGTTTATACACAATTTTGAGGTTCGAAAAGTGGTTCCGTTGGTTTCCTCGTGAAATTTTCTTCTAAAACCACCCCTTGATCTTTAAAATGTGGCGAAATGAACACCAAAATTTGCAAAAATTTCATGTCCGACTTCTCTGATTGACTCGATCTACTGTGCGCCGCGGCCATCATGCCAGCTCGGGACCATCGTCTATATCATTATCAGTTCCATTCAAACGCGTCTCATTTTTCACCCTTTTTTCGCCCGACCAGCTGATCCCATCCAGATTCGGTATGATTAACGTATTTTTATTGTTTCCTCCGTTCGGTTCCGCCGACGATACCGCAATCCCGCGATAGGATCGCCCGGACACGACAACTTTACCGTCTTCGGAAAAACGCCGTAAGAACATCCGAGAGTTGCCAAATTTCCTGTCATAAAACGGGTATTTCAGAAGGAAGCCATGCATATTTTTCCTCAATATTTTAAGATATTTTAGATAAAAAAGGGAACAATATTGTCTGGAAAATCGGAAGAAAAATATTCACAACTTTCATGGGAAATTATTATTTCATCAAAGGAAATATGCCAACACCTAAAGGTTCATACGGCGTTTCTTCTTATAGCACAGAAGAGCTGTCCTCCAGTCTTACCGTCCGGGCCACGGGCGTTATACTCCCCGTACCCTCCCCCTCCCCTGCCTCGTCATCCCTCGCATTAATTCCGGTTTCGGGACGTGAACAAGTAACCCCGAGAAATTAAGATACGATCCATCCTTCTCGATACATCCTATAAATAAATATTCGTAAAAATTCCTCCGTCCGTTCATCACTCGTACATACACCACGCACGGAAGACTTCGTCGTCCTCCTGACATAAGGGCGTAACTACACTCCGGAACGAACCCCGTTGCCCATACGCTTTAATGCTATACCAGGCTCATCTTAATAAGTGGTTACGCCCTTTTGTCAGCGCAGCGACGAATTGGACTACAGTGAAGGGATCTCACAATTTTTGTATGAGCTAGCTGTCTCATTAGAGAGCCTCTTCACCAAGGCTCTCCCGAATTGCAGACGTTCAGTATACTTGCCAATAAGAAACTTTCCTGCCATATCTCAAAAACAACAGATCTACCATTGATTTCTTTACGCAGACGGTTTATGGTTTAAAAAATAGGTCAATGGTCTTGATTCCTTTCCGATGAATGCCATCCGATTGGGAAGTTTATTTATAAAAGAGCCCAAAGGGCTCGAAAGCGACAGGTGGATAAAAGAAACCGAGGCTCAAGGGTGTTGGACGTTTGGGTGGTTTTAGAACTAATCGATTCGATTTTGAATGAGGGTTATCAGACATTTCTGATCTGCAAGGCTGGAGAAACCCCAAAGGGCTCTTGTTTGTGCGCCGAAGTTCGTGTTTGTTATGCGCTGATAACGGTATTAGTTTAGGTAATTACTTATTTTCTCGGGAATTAGCATAATAAGAACGAATTTAGCGCGTACTCGATGAAACTACTTCGTGCCGGCCGTTATTCAAATTTTCGCAGCGTGCGCCGAAATATCAGAACCTGTACTGTTTATTATTCTTAGATTTGATCTGGATTGCGACAACAACCCTAGCGAGGGTTTTGGGTACTTGGATGGCGCTAATTTTGAGTATTATGCTTATAAAATCATGCATGCGAGGTACCGCGAAAAGAATGCTTTTTGATTATTAACCGCCGTTAGAGGCTCAAACGATTTCTTCGCATAGAGAAGAAGTAAAAAAATATTTAAAAAATCTAACTGACATTGAATTCATTAATTTGCAGTGAATTTTACTGTGTTGGGCTTTTATTCTTTGATCGTATGACTTTTGAAGAAGTGAGGATCCCACGGTCCATCTTCACACATCTTTTGAGTGTACAACGATTATACAAAAAGTTCAAGGACCTGGACAGTCGGGCCAATATTGACATCGTTGGCGTTAGTAAAAGCGTTGTTGTTCGTACATTGGGAAAAAAAACGCATTGGAACTAGAGTCTAGACTCTTAAAAACATCGACAAGAAAAAATACTCTTGATTCAATCAGATTTAAACTTAAATCAAGAACCAAGCCTCTTAATTTGAGCGGATTTCCTTTTGATTTAAGCTTAAATCTGATTGAATCAAGAGTCCTTTTTCTTGTCAATGTTTTCAAAAGTCTGGACTCTAGATCCAATGTGTTTTTTTTTCCAGTGTACGTAATAAGAACAGCCTCAGAAATACAACCAAAATAAATTGGATAAAATTCCAATCTTCAGAACCAGTGTAGATAGTCTGGGGTGACTATCGATAAATCCCCATTTGAAGCTGTAGTGAAGAATTGATTTTTAAAGTTTTCGTTGTGTACACCGTGTTCATCGATTCTTTTCCAAAAGTTTTAAGGACACATCAATCGATAAATTGCGATGCACGCCACGCCACTGGATTGGCCCTACCTCCCTCCACCCCCGCCCACGACACGATCTTCCTGAGCTGCTGCTCCCTCTTCGCGAACCTACTAATCGATTGCTGCAAATTAAACAAACCCATTTCTTCTTGCCTATTAGAATAATTAGGCACTTGGACGGCGGCGGATAAATGAGCGGCTACCGATATCGACGCACGGCAGTTGGCGAGCCGATTACGTTCGTAAAGAGAGCTGATGAGAGCAGCCGAATGACGAATAGGAACCGAGCTGTATTCTCAACAGAGACAAACGTTTTAGAGATCCCGAGCTTCAGGCTCCCTGCGATGTCAAAATTACTTAGGAGACCTACGGTATTTATCATATAATAGCGACTGATGAGTGGTATGTTGAGCAGTTTTTCGAAAAATTGAGGTCTAATTTGATTGAAAACTGCTCAACCTTCTTGCTGTTTCACTGTATACGGCTGTGCATTAAAATATGAATATTAAGGAATAATTAAAAATGTATTTTTAAAGGCACACATGTGGGGGATACATAGAAACTTCGTACTTTGATTAATTTGTGCCAAAAAATCCAAAAACAATGATACTAAGGGAAGCAAACTTTTCGGAGAGGTCAATTATTTTTACCTCCAAAACGAACAAATAGTTTAACGTATGTATTTGATGATAAAACAATTGGACACTACCAAAATTCTGAAATTTTTCACCTCTCTTAATTTAAAAATCAAAATTTTCGCATACACTCCCATTTTCAAAATTCTCTGTAAAGACGTTAATAGCCTGTGACGCTGAATGTCTTAAAATATACTAACTAACTAATTTTTATCCACAGTTTATGTACAAAATAACATCTTAAATGATAGTGTAATAATGGCAGTTCATCGCTTAACAAAGTATGGAGAGGAATCCAATCATTGATAGATTGTTTGGCTACCGCCAGAATGGCAAGCGAGTTGGAAGATTGAGCAACTTCGCAGACGTAATTGTTTTAAGCGTTTTGAAAGTCTTTATTACTCTCGATTTGGGCCGTAATCAGTGTAAAAGATTTGATCATCACCGGTTGAGTAAGAATACCGTACGAGGAAATTTCGAATTTGTCTCAAGGCGTGGGCCCACTTGCGAGGAACCTACATCTGAAATTTCTCCCGGTCATACCCACAGACCAGTCCTACGCCCCGGCCCCGTGGCCGCTGAACAATACAAAACAAATAGTGTCATCAATCAACTCTGATAAGGTAGTCAGGAGTCGGCCCCTGACAAAACGGATGCGCATTGCGTCTCTTAGGATTTGTTCTCTATGGCTTCTCGTGCACAGCTTTTGGCCAACCGATCTCACAACCTGTAAAGCTACCTGCGATGGGTCTGCGGACTGATTATTGAAATTGATAGACGAAGCTTTAGACATACGAGACAGAAGGAAAATGAAGTGATCCTATTGGTTGAAATTGCTGGTTGAAATGGACAAAGGAGGCACGTAACTAACGGCAACCCACAAGAGACCCTACAGTTAGTCCATCCGTCCCCCCTTAATCTACGAGAAGCACCCGTTTCAACCGATAGGATCGCTCCGTACTCCCTATGTCTTCTTTATCTATCGATTTTAGTAATCAGCCACCTGTTGCAAACTTCAGCCAGATAGATGAAGAGGAAAAAGCTTGTAGGATTCCCCGGCAATCTTCAGATTATATAATTCAGCCCAAGATGGCCAAGAGTGTTTAATAAAGAGCGTTTCTTCGCAAAAGTGAGTGAATTTATGCAAAACTGAGTTAAAAACGTGTTTTACAAACGACGGATCCTAGCAATTGTAATGATAAATCACTCTGAATAATTTGAATTTATAGATTGCTTGCCCTTTTCGGCCCTAAAACTTCCATGACCTGACCTCAATATTATCGGCATGTCCGTACTCTACTTTAAGCTAGGATACGTCGCAGGCAAATAGCAATCGCCGGCAATTTGCAAGCCACCAGTTAATAAATGTAAAAGCATAAAATTCAGAAATAGAGGAATGAGATTAGAGTACGGATGATTCTGCTTCAAATGTGAATAGACGTTTTTTCCTCCGTAAAAACATGGTAGTAACAGGCACACTCGAGAGAGCGTGTAGTGATATCCGTTACTTGGGTTTAGATCAGGCAAGCAACTAAACTAACTCCGTGACGAAGCGTGAAGTATCGCAAAAACTGAAGGCGGTCCAAACCGAGATCATGCATTTGAAGGCCATTACCCATTTCATTGTATTGATACGCATTATTGCGCTTTATCGAAAAAACACGTGGGCTACTTGCAGATTGCCGGCGACCAAGGTTGCAATTTTCCATGTAAAATAAAATCTTAAAATTTCATGCGAAATAATTCATGAAATTTCAGAAAAATATTTTTCGAACTTAAAAGCAAAATTAAATTGAAGGCGACTAGTTTTTGCTTTTTGGTGTTTTTTAGTGCGTGTTGCATACCCAGTCCCTAAGAGTTTGCTTCATATTTTCTACCAATTCGTGAAATTTCATGAAATACTTCACGGAAATTTTCCAAATTTGGACCGCGTTTAACAGAGAGGAACCAAGACACATCAACTGTCGCCAAAAACTGGGCAACTCAAGTTTTTACGAGAGAACGTTGCTGCGGATTCTTTTGAAAATATTAAGGAATTTACTCAGTACTATGGAGAAAATTCGCTGAAATTTGCACGAAAATCCGCGAAAAAGTTTTCATATAAAAAAATGATTGCCCAATTAAATTTGGCTCAGCTGATGTGGCTTGGTCCCTTTCTACTTAATGCGGTCCATTTTTTTCCATGTCACCTGTGCAACCCTGCCGGCAATTGCTAATTCTGCCGTGCTAAGTAAAAATGCCGTATGATCATTCGAGAGTTGCCAAATTTCCTTAACTAAAGTGTTTACTTTTACGGAAATAATGAATATTTTTCCTTGAAATTTACAGGATTCAATGGTGAAATTGCGAACAGAATTATCTGAAAAACTGGAGGAAAAATATCCATTAGTTTACCGGACAGTTTGTGTTTTATCAAAGGAAACTTGGCAGCGCCTGAAGGTTCATACGGCGTTTTTCCTCGGCACGGCAGAAATCCCTGCGACCTGTACTGCCATGCCAAGGAAGAACGCCGTATGAACATTCGAGAGTTGCCAAATTTCCTCCGATTAAATGTTTGTTTTGGAGGAAAGTTATGAATATTTTTCCTTGAAATTTTCAGGGACTTAAGGTAAAATTGCGAACAGAATTATCTGAAAAATTGTAAGGAAAATATTCACAAGTTTACTAGGGAATTCGTGTTTTATGAAAGGAAATTTGGCAACGCCTGAAGGTTCATACGGCGTTTTTCCTTAGCACGGCAGTATACACGAGCTCTAGTCACTAATTTTTGATTAGAGAACAGACTTTTTCAAGACAAAGAGTAGACCAGGGCCCAGTCTGACGCCGCCGCTTTATTAATAGCACCGGCCGAGGAGGACTCAGAGCTGAGAGCTGAGAAGGACCCGGGCAATGGCGCGAATAAGTAGCTCGGGTGACTCGGGCAGGGCTCCATGCGATGCCCGGGCGTCTCACGTGAAAGCTCTCATTTAAAATTGTAAAATTGTATCCTGCAACTGGTAGCCGCGATTAATCACGGCAACTTGTTATTTTATCTGCGCAAGCGCCATCCGTATTTATTGCCAATATTTTCCTTTCAAGTCCCCGATCCCCGGTTTTCTCCTGTCCGAGTCGGCCGTTTATCAACCCGCAGTCACCGCCACCACCGCGCCGCACAGTGGACCTAGTCAATAGAAGACGTCAGACATGAAATTTTTGACGAAAATTGTAAAATTTTACGTTTATCTCGTCACAATTTCAACTTCAAGGGGTGTTTTTGACAGCAAATTTCACGAAAAAATCAATGGGATCACTTTCAGAACCTCAAAGTTTTGTATAAACGGAGAGATGAGCTTTTAAAGTTTCCAAATTTCGGTCCGACCTACCCCATCGACTCGAGCCAGTGTGCGCCGGGCCGCAGTCCCGTCCCGGGCGGGTGCTTGTGATAACGTCGCCCTCTGACGTGACGCCACATCTCGATTTTCACATGAGCCCTGATTCACGTATGAGTCCATGCTTCCTGGGGCTCATCCGGGAATCGAGATACGCCGGCTGGCCGGAGGAGCGACGATAACAGAAAGTGAGCAGAGCCCGCCGCCAAGGTCGTTTAAGGAAACCTTGCTGCTATGCCAACTAAAAAGCCTCATGCAAAGTAGACAAAGTATTTTAACCCCCATCGCCCGAGTACTTCGATCGCCGTGCGGAAACGGGGGTGCATTCGGACTACATTTCCCGAGTTTTGTTCGGATCGCGCCGAGCAGAAAGGAACCAAGTCACGTCAGCTATTGCCAAATTTAACTGGGCTGTCTGATTTTTTACGTGAAAACGGTTGTGCGGATTTTTGAATAAAAATCAAAATCCGAAGGATCCACTGATCAGTGGATTTTCCTGCACATTATGAAGCAAATTCCTTAAAATTTTCGGAGGATCCGCACAAACGTTCCCTTGAAAAAAATTAAATTGTTCGCCCTAATAAAAGTGAATCAGCCTATAACGTCAGGCTGACTCATTTTTACTGGGGCAGTTAAATTTAGCAATAGCCGATGTGGCTTGATTGCTTGGTTCCTTTCTGCTAAGCGGTTTCTATGTCTTACTCATTTAAGATACATCATGTGCGCCATCGGTTTACCAATGCACGTGAGTGTTTTTACAGACAGGCCAGGAAAATTGGATCCTTTTTAAAAAATGTAGCCCATTAGACGTCACTAAATAGAACAGCGGGCTGATTATTAACATTGATAAACATACTGGACGAGGAGAAAGTGAAACGATCCTACGGGTGGAAGCGGAGGGTTGCAACCACCGGTGGGTCCTACTCCATCTTCTTCTCCCTTGTCTAAAACAACCACCCGTTTCACTTTCAACCAACAGGATTGCTCCATTTTCCTTTCGTCCTCTATGTCTATAGCTACGTCTATACATTTCAATAATCAGATAATCAGCCGACAGATCTACGGTACGATAAGGGAAATGCGCATGGGTTCTTTAGCGCTGAGGAACACCGATCACGATTTTAGCAGCACATCGTGGTGATAGCGATGTTTTTCATTCCAAATGGATAGCGTTAAGCAAATCAGTCATATTTACACTGCGAATTTTGAAAAAGAAATAAATGCAATATTTCTTATCGATACGTTTCTGCTGCTATGTCACTGGAAAAAAAAAACAAATTGGATCTAGAGTCCAGACTCTTAAAAACATCGACAAGAAAAAATACTCTTGATTCAATCACATTTAAGCTTAAATTAAGAACCAAGCCTCTTAATTTGAGTTATTTCCTTTTGATTTAAGTTTAAATCTGATTGAATCAAGAGTCCTTTTTCTTGTCAATGTTTTCAAGAGTCTGGACTCTAGATCCAATGTGGTTTTTTTTTTTTTTTTTTTCCAGTATGCAAAATCGTCAGTTATCAGATAGGCGATATTGTTGCTTAGCCGTCGATATTTGTACATTGCGTCTACGCTAAGGATCCAGTCTAAGGGAGGGAAAGAAGGATGGAGGCCATTGCGGAGCCACTGAGCATGAAACCGTTGCTAAAAAGGCCGACGACATTTTCAGCCCACGCGCGGCAACGCCACCAGCTGCGCGTTTCTTTAAAAGGGAGAGCTCACGGCGTGCGCATGCGCAAGTGGAAGCGACGCGACTCTTTTATCAGTGCATTAGTGCCAATGATAGCGGTGGTTCTGGTGGCCGCTAACTAATGTACCCAGCTCCCACAACCTCCATCATTGCACGAACACTCACTTGAGGCATTAACGCTGGCTACCGAGAAAAATTTACCTGCTCCTGCCCGCGCGGCCCAAAAGCGAACACTATCCTGAGGAAAATAGCGACATAAATGCGGACTATTCACGGAGAAAGAGACCGTATCACACATGAAATTCCAAATCAAGGTATTGATGGCGCGTCTGACTCAAGACCAATTGGTCACGGATTCAAATCCCAGTGGTGGCGACAAATGTTTAAGGAACTAAAGAGTGGATCTGAAGAAACAGATTCCACTCAGCCTTAATCCCGGAAAATTTGAAAACCTGGAGCAAGGATGTGTACTAACCCTGCCCGATGCTCATTCAGGGTTGCAGAATCTTCAAATGGATTAAAAACCTCGAATAACTTGAAAAAAAGAAAGAAAAAGAAAAAATAGGTATTAATGACACCGCATAGTGATGTGACGAAAATTTTTGGGGGTAAAAAACGGCCAAACATGTGAAATATAATGTTTCTGTTACCTATCAGATGCCTTTTCGCTAAGACTGCCTGGAGACGATAACGCAGAGTAAAGAAAAGAAACACATCCATCGAGTTCCATTCGTATAGCATTTTTCGGAGGAATGAGTTATTCCTTGGTCCTCAAAGCATGAATTAATACCCAAGGAGTACACATACGCCTCTTTTAAAGTTGCATGGAGACTTCAACGCAGAGGTAAGAAAAACAGCGATTTAGTGACCCGCGACCTATGGAGGCAACTTTCAACTCCTCCTAAACCCGATCAAAGGTACGGTACTTTATAGTTACATACTAATATCAGAGTTACCACAGAATGAAAAAATTGAAATTTCCTGACATTTTCCTTATTCCCCTGTCACATTTTGATAAAATTCCTTGAAAATTGAAGGTACGCTAGATTATTAAAAAGACACAATGTCAAATAGTTTTCACTCAAAATCTATTGTTTGAAACGTCAAACCTAGTCTAGAAAGCAAATAAAGGTGACTTGAAATTTCCAACATTTTCGTCATTTTCCCTGACAATTCCAGGTTTTCCCAGACTTTTTAAAATTCCCTGACATTTCCCGTTTTCCCGGTATTCCCTGACTGCGGTAACCCTGTAAAATGCTGTGTGAAACGTCTCAAAAGTTTAACACGTAAGGTCTTAAATTGGGTCACCGCGATGCTTTAATGGACTCGGACGGGGTATGCTTGGAAAAGTGAAGGAACTAGAGTTGCTCGCTAGGTCCTTAAATGATACATGCATACGATGTGACACCGTTTGAGCTTCAACTTGCAAGACCTCTCAGTATTGACAAAGTCATCAATTCCACGCGGCAGGTCCACATTTACATCAAACATACATTTTCAAACTACTACATCCTTGATAAAATCAGTCACTCGGGGTTGATTTGCATATCTCCAGAATGTCTACAAGTCGTCGGTCGCTGTACGTATCCGCTTTTCTTTCGCGCGAGTGGACGCCATGTTTTGAGAGCGGAACTCCAAAATTAAACGGACGCGCGCTTTCGGTCATCTCTGATTCTGATAATAAAGTCGAACTACAACTGGATTGCATTTTGCAAAAAGGAACCACTAGCATTGCAATGTTGCTAAGATTGTGCAACTTCTTTTGTCTTGGAGGAAAAACCCGATTATCCATTAATAGTTTCTATTTTACTAGCTAAAAACTGTAAATTTAAGACCAAAATTACCATCTAAATTTCATAGTTTTTCATGATTTCCGTAATTTTATTGCAACGGATGAAGTTGCACAATCTTAGCATCATTGTAATGCTAGTGGTTCCTTTTTGCAAAATGCAATCCAACTAATGGTTGGAGACCTTAGATGCGCTGTTAAAATAAAAAAAAAAAATTGACTCGGTCAATGAAACCCCTCTGATGCAAATGAAGCAATTTTCATTGGATTTTGAGACGTACCTATCGAAAGCTTTCGAATATGTCTGCACACAAGATTAAACATCAGGAATCGTTACTTCTCGAAAATGGTCAAAAGCCAATCAACTTACCAACTCATCAATTTGAAGCTTGATAAACTAAGTTGCACATATTTTTGAGCATATTTTTTTCAAATTTACGATTCCTAATTCTAACTCAAAGAACGTGAGTGGATTATATTTTAACATCACATGGAAGAAATTCGAATGCTTCTAATATCCTTGAACGCGGTGAAAATTACTAAAACTGCTAAACTTTACCATAAACTGCTTATACTTTGCTGACTTCATCTGACACGGCAAATTCTGTCTCATAACTTGTACCAAAATAAAGAGGCTCTAAAATTGCATGGCTTACGAACACGGTGAGAGGCAAAACACGATTCGATGGATTTCAGTTGATTTCGAACTAATAATAAAACTAATAAAATTTCTTACGCTGATTATGAAAGTTTGTAGGTTAAAATGAGTCATTTCTTACGGTTTCAACAGAATAATGGCAAAGCAGCGTTTTACCTGAAACAGAACGTAAAAAAGAATGTAAATAACAGTTTTAAAAATATTCAGTTTTTCAAAGCTTAGAAATTTCAGACGAGTTTTGTCCCTTGAACATGGCGGATTGGAATTTGTAATATATCTTCCCGAGACTATTTATTCAGTATTAGAAACTCAGTATCACTATAAATTCGGTTTTGTTTGACATTTTTGGGTGTCCCTCGTCCCAAAAATGCTCAGAGAGCACTTTTCTTTGTTCTGATATAATATTTCAAATTTTGAGATTCAATAGAATGAGGTCCCTTTCCCTGCGGACAGTCAAATATGCTCATATTCAGTGGCGTGGCGTAAATATATCATAGATATTTCCCCGTTTTTAACTATGATAAAGAATCTGTTATTAAGGTTTTCGTTGCGAACACCTTGTTTATCGATCTTTTTCATAAGATTAAATGGCAGAAAAATCGATACTTCGCAAAGCTGCTCGTATTGAATTAGTTTCGAAAATTTTTACCGGGATGTGTGAAATTTTCATTTCTGACCCCTAAAGACATAGTTTAGATTAATGGAAGAAATTTTTAATTTAGAGCTAAACATGTATAAAAGCGATTTCTCTATAGATTTAGATGAATTTTTCTCCTGCCTCACGGAAGCGTTGAAGAATATGATGCATTCCACGCTTTTATCTGCACGATTTGGTGACCGCGGGTTGGAGCCTTGCTCGGCGGGAAGAGGCGCTGGATGAATTGTGAGAAAAATAATGATAATAATTTGAAGCCGCGGGTAACTGGTCCTTATCAATCGCATGCTATCGGCCATCGATTCCTCGCTCTTGCTCGCCAAGTGAAAAACAAAACAACACACGCTCCGAGACACAAAATAGATGGACAGCGCGCGGAAAAAATGGATAAAAAACAAAGAGAAATAACGTTGGAGAGCAGAGCGGAAGGAATGTTCGTTAAAATATGAACCGGATAATTATAAGCTTGCAAGTGATAAAAACACGCCCTGATGCATTTCGATCAGATGCGGAATCGGAATCGCAGTCGTAAATAAACCAGAGAGATCTAGTGCATCCTCTTGGTGACCTTTCTTCGAAAACTCGCACTCCATTCTGCTCTGAGGTGAATTCATGACGTAAACTTGACAACGAGCGTTAGAGACTTATTTTTTCCGTCCTAATTTAAATCCACATGCGGCAACCATAATAAAGAGGGTCTAAGGCCTTTACGGGACGTTTTCATGGGTTTTGTCCCAAGTTCGAATCGAAGGAATGAAATTCTGGGATTTTTGCCAGTTACAATCTCCATGAGACGGGGCTCACGTGTTCCTGCGACAAGTTGGCGCAGAAAGATAAATTAATGAAAATCGAGTATTTAACCGGGAATAAGATATTAATTGAACAGGATCAGCAATTAGACAAATTATTCAAGTAAAAAAAACACGAACAATTGAGTAAACGACAAAATATCGCACATTAGACCCCTAGACAAGGTACAAAGTTAATCATTCTAATACGAGTTTCCTGGCCAAAATTTCACGTAAAACACGATTTGCGCAACAAAAATTACTTATATTAACTCCTAGTAAGATGTTTAATATTTCTTGACACGTGAATTCAAACCTCCCGCAATATTTTAAATTCATATATGATTTGAAAAATGAATATCTGAAGCACTAAATGAAGAAATGTGTGTATTTAAGGAAAGAATTGGTGAAAAGTAATGTTGCAATAAATACAGTTAAAGGCAACACGAGCTCGAAGAGAGCGAACCGTGGTATACGCGCAATGCATGAAGTATCCTGCAGCCTTGTAAGGCGCTGCTATATGCGTCACGCGCACCGTGCTGTATGCGCAATGCATGAAGTATCCTGCGGTCTTGTAAGGCGCTATGCGTATCGCGCAGTGCGCGCCAGCTCCGCGTCGGCCGAAATGTGTTTGACACGATTATTCGAACTTGTGGTGCGTATGATTTTAATTTTTGTTTCTTTTTTTACAGTTTGTTGGAATTGTTGTGCTCATCTCTGAAAATCTGGCAACCTCAATCTTGACGCTCTGGCTCAGATATAACAAATCGTTTACAATTTGAACGATAAAGGGTGGGAAAGGACCATTCCTCGATTGCTTATGGGACCAATTTCAAACTCCTTGTTCAGTAAAACGGGAGCAAAACTCATACTGATAAAATCATATTTTTACGGAAACTCTAGCACAATAATACTCGAGTGGTGGAAGGCACAGCAAATTGATAAACGATATTAACTGACACTATAGCACTTTTCTAATAATATTTACTTCCTGCAATTTTAGAGGGTACGTATGTATATAGAATGGACGCAGTTGATAGAAATTCCCCCCAATTTGAATACACAATATTAACTCACGAAAAAGGACACTTTAAAGCTAATTTTGAGCATTCATACAAACGCACATCGCCGAGAAAGGCATGATGACGTGCAAGATTATCCGTTTCGCTACGGGTACACTTTTTGACAGGGTGACTTCTCTCAGAAAAACGCAATTTTTCCAGCTTTCCCATTTAACAATAACGTTTTCAGGGCATTCTCATTTTCACTCGCGACCAGCCCGGTCGCGAGGTCAAGAAGTTTTTGCACCTCTAGAATTTTTGTCTTCCATTCTGCCTAAAACCACGCATTTCATCTCGAGGAGAACAACCGTTATGAATCACAATCCGGAGGTTTGACCCTTAGGTTGCCCCACGGAAAGTGTGAAAGTGGCGCCTGATGCGGGACCAAATGCAAATGGACGTATGGATGAAGGAACACGGTTGAAATTGGATCTCGTTCATTGGCGGGTGGTGGGGTGGGTGTGACCAGGGGACTCGGCAGTGCGGCAAAGAGGCATACGCCGATTCCCGCATGAGCCCCCGAACGCATGGGTTTATATGTATAACAGGGCTCACGTGGATACTGAGATATGCCCTTACGTCTGAGAAGCGACGAATGGTAGTGCGGAGATACATTTGAACATCAGTTTAATTACGCAACGTTGACAGCGCGTTGGTCCCGATGTCCGCGGACACTGCCCAGCAACGCTGCCGTGCTAAGGAAAAACGTCGTATGAACCTTCAGGCGTTGCCAAATTTCGATTGGTTAAACACGAATTTCGGGTAAATTCATGAATATTTTTCGTCCAGTTTTTCAGATAATGTTGTTCGCAATTTCACCCAAAGTTCCTGAAAATTTCATGAAAAAATACCCATAACTGTCCTCAGAAATGAAGATTTTACTAAAGGAAATTTGGCAACTCTCGAATGTTCATACGGCGTTCTTCCTTAGCACGGCAGAACTGCTCCTGCCTCTCGTTCTAACCTATTTTTTTCTTCTTTCGTTTGCTTTTTTTACGTAAACCCAGATAGGCAAACGGACTGTCATTATCCGTGGACGTCGAGTATCCACTGTTCCTCATCTATGACTGTCGCGGATTGGTAAGAAAAAGTAACCAAAATCCTGCGATGGTATAGGAATTAAAACACGAAGTAACACAGGCTGTTGGATTATTTTTTTGTGTTAGTTTTCCCGTGTCAAATTGACCGAAACTTTGGGTTGCGGTGACCAGTTTGGCAGGACACTTTCTTCACGATCCGATGTTTCAGAGTAACTTACGGTTTGGGCCGATTTAAACACACAATAATTGTGTTGAGTAACCGAGTCCTTTAGGCTGATCTGACGCAAAAAAGTAACACGAGACATGGGAATTTTTAACTGTGTACGTCACAGAAAAGCGACTTGTTGATGGCTGAAATAGAGTTAATCATCATCACAGCAACGTTTAAAATCCTCGATTTTGTCTTAGTCACTTGAAATAAAATTAACGGAGGTATCTCCTTGAGATATTTTACAGGTATTTTCTAATGAGGGAGGAAAATTCACGGACAATTTAAAAAAAAGATTTCTTTCAGAAAAATAAAACCTCAAATTCAATACGTTGTAGTATTAGAAGTGGCCTTTTCCATTTCAGTCATCGATACATCAATATAATTGTTGCGATGGAAGTTGGTTACCTCAAATACTTCACTGATAAAGAATATCGATGCATAAGAAACGCCTTCACTGTGAGAAGATACTTCCTGGTGTGGCCTCAGAGGCCGAATAGTTGTATCAATTAAAAACCTATGCGATCAACAGAATAGCACCGTGAATCAGGTATTGGGGTTGCTTGAGACAATTTTTTCATGAAGAGTAACGGCGCATTAAAAACGCCTTCATCGTGACAAGATACTTCCTAGCGTGGCCTCGGAGGCCGAATAGTTGCATCACTTAAAAACCCAATCAATAGTGTAAGGGAGTCACAGGGATCAAAGAAGAACAACTTTTGGGTGCTGGGTGCATTTCATTGCATAATGCACCACTGGTTCTGCCGGCGGAGCCAAAAAACCGGCGATTTCTTCACCTCCTTTTGGTTTGTGACTTTGCATCCATTGAAACTTTTGATCGAGAGAGTAAAATCTGGAACATATCAGGAATTCAGTCGAATAGCACGGAGCCCTTTACTCCATGAGGTTGAATTCCTGGTCCTTCCCCGGTTAAAGGTCGAACAATCGTTATTTTTGTTTTTAAACATTTAAATTTTTCGCTCGAATTGCGACAAAGAAGACAAAAAATGAAAAAAATTCCTGACCTACTTACGGAATTTCGGCATTATTTCAGTACTTCAGGGCCGCCCTTGAAAAATCACTACTATTTCCGGACTTGTAGACACCCTGTTAACGTACAAATAACCCGTAAATTTGGCACCGTGTGCCGGCGCGGCAGAGGCTGAGGCTGAGATTGCGGCTCGACTATGCAGTGCCATTCGCCCGTGGCCCGCCCGATGCACAATGCACATTGCACATGCGGGACCCGCGCGCTGAACTTGGACCAGTGCAAGTGTGGCTGCGTGGGTGAGTCACTCGCTGGCAGGCTTGCCATGTTTGCCAAAAACGCATCTTTAACAAATCTGCAGGCAAGTTGTCAAAGTTGCAACACTGACCCAAACAATCTAATATTGCACAAGAATATGATCATAAAATCTCTGTCCAAAATTTTGTTGAAATTTGCGAGTCATGAAAAGAAATACCGGTGAAATTTTCAATTTCTGGTAAAAATATCGTTTGCGAGTCAAATTTTGCGACCCTTAAATGCAGTTGCGTTGAACTCGTTGTTCGAGTTGTGGTTGAAATCCCTTTTTTTCAATCTTCGGTTGATCTTAGGGACGGACCTTAGTGAAACTGCAAAAACTCGCATCTTGGTTTGCAGCTGCAGTGCTGCTGACTTTCTATCATATTTCCTCTTTTAAATGAAAAAATACTAAATTTCGTGCCTTAAAAACTCCTCTAATGTTTCCTCTCCGTATGAAGATCAGTACATGCAAATTTCAAGCAATAGTGTCGGTCCGTGGATAAAATTAAATGAGAGGGGCGGTTTTGGAACACAGCACAAAACATTCTGCAGTTTCAAGTTTCTGCAGTTTTACCGCAAATACTTGGGAAATCAGCAAATCTGGCAACGTTAGATGCTAGTTTTGTTGCTTGGTTCCCGGTGCCGGTGCCGCACAGTAGACCGCACCATCCGGAGAAGTTGGACATGTTATTTTTGGCTGCAGCCGAAAATTTTGATGTTAATTTCACGAAGAAAAGGTGTTCCACGAGAGATTTTTCACGAAAAATTTGGCAGAGCCAGTCCCAAACTTTTTCTGAATAACATAAACCTTAAAGTGGAATCTAAATGGTAGAAGAAAAGATTCCCGGTTGTTGAACAGATTCCCTGATTTTTCCCGGGAATGTATCATTCCCTGATAAATCCCGCTTTCCCCGGTTAAGACACATTCCAAGGCAGCATGTTTGAAAGGTGCAATACTACGTCCGACCGCATCCATTGACTCGCTCCACTGTGTGGCGGCTCTCAATTTGTTGTTTACTTCGTTGTTAGTACAATTGAAATGAATAACAAATGGGCGTGGGCGTGTCCGCGCCCATATCCCTCGCCGCCCCCCCCCCCCCTCAGCCGGCCCCAGCCCCGGCTTCTCGCCCTCTAATCACAAATTTGCATTCGCTCCCCTCAAAACCCAACTTAAGTCCTACGTTGACCTATCGCTTGTGACCTTTCCCCGGAGCTTAAAAATAGGCCACCCCACACTCACAATCAGCTTGACTTTTGAGTTAGGAAATACTTCGCAATCAAATTTCGGTCAGTGTTCATGTCACATGCGGGTACTTGATTTACTCTGAGTGGATAGCCGACGTGAAAAAAAATCCAGCGCGAATTTCGCGCCGCACTCTGAGTGAATAGATCAGAGCGTAAATATCACCAACGCAGGGCCGGATTTACCTACTTGCCGCCCATGGGCCGCCTGTATTTTGCCGCCCCCTTCTCATTCGTATTGAAACATCAATAAAAATCATCAAGTGAACGTGCCAGCGGGGGAGGGATGCTTAAGACGCGTTTACTCGTGTTGAACACATTTTTTGGGAATGATTTTAACTTCCGCCGATGCGCCGCGCAGACCGCACCGTGTCTGGCGCAATGCGTAAAGTATTCGCGCAGTCTCGTAGGCGCCATGCGTTTCACGCTGACCGCACTATGTTTGGCGCAATGCGTGAAGTATTCATGCATTCTTGTAGACGCTATCCGTTTCACGCTGACCGCAATGACCGCACTGTGTTCGATGCAATGCGTAAAGTATTCATGCAGTCTTGTAGGCGCTGATATGTGTTACATGCCGATCGCCGCGCCGATGGCTTCTCCTTTTCATCTCAAGTCCTCGTCATCATTGCTCTCTGCGCCGCGCCGTTCCAGGCCAAATTGTGTGTTTGGTTTCTCTCTTAACTCGACTAATTAAAGGTGCTGTCTCTTGTATCACTGAAAGATGACAAAATTAAAAATTACTAATGAGAGATTTTGTCGCCTTTTCTCGTTTGTAATTTTTTTTTCTCTAAATCCGATAGTTTTTTATACCTACATTTCCTACATCATTTCACGATGATGCCTTTATTCGAGCATGCAGGAGCCGATGCTGCCTATGCTAAAAATTGAAGGCGAACTGGAATGGCGTCAAAGTAACCTTTTCCGTTTGATAAAAAGCTACTTATTGTGTGGGTTCCGAAGCACCGTGCCATTTCATGATATCTGTTCAACTACGTGAAAGCCCATGTTGCCTTTGTGAAAAGTTGTAGGGGAATGCCATGACATGAGGTCGCCTCCTTCCGTAGGGGAAAAAGCTATCTTTTTTGTGTGTTCCGAGCAAGCTTCCCGTTCAGGATGATACCATACCATCCGACCACGGGGGAGCTGGTGTTGCCTCGCAGCCATAAAATCGGCAACAGAGTTCTGTCATAACCGCGTTCTGATATGGGCTTGACTTGGCAGTCGCTTCCCCCGAGCACCTCCTGACAGGGGGGGGGAGAGGGGGGCCATTGGTCAGGGATTTAAATTCCAGCAATCAGCACACCATTTGCTACTTGGCCCACATCCTCATTATTTGCACATAAATAAATAATACCGCGCTCAGCAACGCTAGGGCTTCGACGTCGACGCGCCGCAGAAAATATATCGTCGCTCGCCCCGCAAAACCCACCAACTCCACTTCGAGTCCAGCCGCATCGCGCGCGTATCTCCACGCTGCGTTGGATCCGCGTGAAAATGCAGTTACGCGTTTTTGACGTGATACGGCCCCGCGGATGTCAAACAGCGTTTAGAAAGCGCCGTAATGCTGGTTGCCGTGCTTGGCCCAAAACCGCGTACGTCTCATGAAAACTTTACGCGGATCCGTCGTTTTTGCGAAGGGTCCGCAGATTTCCAGGCACGTCTGGCAATGCCAGACTATGGGTTCCCCTTTCTCGGCTTTAAAGGCTACGTCGTCGTCCCTCTGACGTAAGGGCGTATCTTGAAATCCGCATGAGCCCTAGAAAGCATTGATCCATACGTAAAATAAGGCTCACGTGGACATTAAGATACGCGCTTACTTCGGAGGAGGGACGGTATGTCATACACGGCGTCTTATGAGGTCAACGCGAAAAGAAAAATCGCTGGATAAGGCAAGTCTGCTGCTGCGACCATAATTTGCGCCCGCAATATCGAAGCCTCGGAATGGAAATATGCAGGCGTGTTTCCGTTAGTCGTGGTTTTTGCGTATATGCGGGGGAGGGGCTACACCGGCGAGAATAGCAATAGGCAGATTCGCTTGTAAGAATGGTCGCAAGGAAATTGTCCTGGCGTCGGGACCCATTTTTTTTTAATGGACAGAGGGCCGATCATTGAAATTGATAGACGAAGCGATAGACAATGAAGACAAAATGGATATGAAGAGATCCTATTGGTGGAAGCGGGTGGTGGCAATGGACAAAGGAGGGAGGTAATAGACTAACTGTTAGCAACCCACGAGAGACCCTACAGTTAATCCATATCAGAACCATTAGTTCCAACCGCTTTGCACCAAGAGATTTGGTTCATTTAAAAAAAAAAGATTTGGTGGATCCAACCGAAAGAAATACAAATCAAAAGAAACTGAAGCTGAAATTCGTGTTGCTGTGTATTCCGTTTCCCACATAAACACAAAAGGGTTACTTTTCCTTACTATTCGTGAATAGGCGGATCAAGACACTTCGAACGGGAGACGGAAGGGGGCCCAGGGGCTTCCCCCAGAGAATTTTCGAAAATTCACAGCATCTAAGATGTAGTTTGAGTCAATTTCGTCATGTAAAATTACCAAATAAAAGAGACCTTCCTTCTTCTTCACTCTGATCCTTCCTACTTTCTTTTTGCCCTTTTTCTTCACTTAGTGGAAAGAAAAACACATTGGATCTAGAGTCCAGGCTCTTGAAAACATTGACAAGAAAAAGGACTCTTGATTCAATTGGTTTTAAGCTTAAATCGAAAGGAAATCCCCTCAAATTAAGAGGCTTGGTTCTTGATTTACGCTTAAATCTGATTGAATCAAGAGTATTTTTTTTTTGTCGATGTTTTTAAGATTCTGGACTCCAGATCCGATGTGTTTTTTTTTTTTTTTTTTTTTTTTTTTTTTTTTTTTTTTCCAGTGCTGAAAAAATCTACGGGCTATAAGGACATACCGTCCGTTCCGGGATCAACGGCCGAAAGTTCCAGGTACTGGAGCCGTAGCTTCGACTGCTTCGGGTGCTACGCCCGGAACGCGGACGGTATATCTATATAGCCCGGAAGTATGGTGGGTGATCTACCTTTTCCCATAAACGGTCACGAAATTCGAATAAAACGCGATTCTGAGGACATTGCGAGATGACCACCATTAATGGAGCATTCTAGAGTGCATTGACCGTCCTTCCTCGTGAGTATTCAGATGAAACATCACTCGAGCCGGCCACGAGAGCAAATCCTATGCCTTTTGTACGACAGCAAAACTGCGATGCTGCGGAAAAACGCCGTATGCACATTCGAGAGTTGCCAAATTTCCCCGGATAAAACACGTATTTTTACCATCATTCATACATACTTATCCGTGAAATTTTCAGTTGTTTTAGATTAAATTGCGAAGAAAATTGTCTGAAAATTTCGTCGAATAATATTCGCAATTTTCCCGATAAATTCGGGTTTTTACCGGAGGAAACTTGGCAACGTCTGAAGGCTGATATGGCGTTCTCCCTCAGCGCGGCGGAATAACAGGTGCGAAAAAAGAATAATCACGACGAGGAAAAATTATAAGTGAAACGAAGCCGCCCTCGGGGGCGATGAAAATTATAAGCCAATTGTTCAGTGAGAGATAACGCCGCGCTACTCGTGAGGCGAAATGAAGAAAAAAGCGCAATGAAAAGCGGGAGAACCCTCGGGGAATCGGGGGGGGGGGGGGCGGTAAGAGGGGGAGAGGAGGTAAGTCGGGAAACGTCAAGTGGACAAGCAGTAGCTCCAGGCGGGTTCAACGCTTCGTTGCCACGTGAGGAGAGGGAATGGATGGATTCGGACCTAGTGCACTGATGCAGGGAGAGTGTTCCGTCTTGATACGGGAAACGCCGTATAGTATGGTGCCGTGCTAAGGAAAAACGCCGTATGAACATTCGAGCGTTGCCACATTTCCTTCGATAAAATGTTTATTTTTGAGGAAAGTTATGAATATTTTCCCTTGAAACTTTCAGGAACTTTAGGTGAAATTGCGTACAAAATTATCTTAAAAAATGATTGGAAAATATTCATTAATTTACCAGGAAATTTGTGTTTTATCAAAGGAAATCTGGCAACGCCTGAAGGTTCATGCGGCGTTCTTCCTTAGCACGGCAGTATGGACCGTGGGACGTCGTCAGATCTCTTCGGATAAAATAAGAAATTTCTGAGAGACTCAAAAATGACTCTGCTTTAAAATTTCCAGAGAATTTTATTCTCGAATCAATGGATTGTGTCTGAAAATTTTAGGAGAATCTATCTACATCTTTTCTTAGAAATAAATATTTTGTTACGGGAAATTTGGCAACGTCTAAATATTGATACTGCGTACATCCTTAACGCGAACTCCGGTGCTGCCGTGTTTATGCTGATCTTTAATCTGTCCACTAGTTTCAAGTATTTTATGGAGCTCTCAGGGTCGAATGTAAACATTCCTTAACCTGGATTTGTACTCCCCAAGGAAAAATGAATGATTCGAACCGTAGGAGGGTAATGAAGCTCTTAAATGTCATTCGAATTTGCGATTAAAGTACTTTTTTTCGAAAATTTTGCAAGGAACACAAAAGAGCCACTGATTTTTTCTGAAGAAAAAGCCTAGTCTTAAAAAAAACCTTTTAAAAATAATAGTTAAATGGAGAGGATTGCCTACGTTATGGTGAAAGTGCATCACTATGCTCATTCACGCACTTAGTTCGCCGATAGGGAAGACAATCGATGCTCAAAGCATCCGTGCTTAAACATAGAGGAGAGTTATTTCTTGGTCTTTAAAACGACGTACTGCACTGGTTTCCTCTGATGAAATTACCTGGAGACTTTAACGCAGAGTTAAGAAAAACGACCATTCTATTCCCCTCGTCGCGTTTTCCTTTCGGTCCTCAAAACCACGCTTTAATTCAATAAAGCACTTGATTGTACACATGCCTCTGCTAAAATTGCACGGAGATTTGAACGCAGAAATAAGAAAAACAGCCATGCCTTCGGCTTGGAGGCAACTTAAAACTTAAAGTCGATCTTGAAGGTAGAAGGTTATTATTTTTACCGGATACATAAAAAACATCATTTTCGTAAAGAGTGTACATGTATAAGTCTTTTACTCATGTGTCCATTTTTGAGTGCGAACTCACGCCGAAGTTTTTAGTGACCGAGAAGCAGTTCGAGACAAATGAAGTAACGAGACACGCTCGAAAAAAGGTTTTGATAACATCACAGGGGATCGTCTTGCTCAAGCAAAGCACCGGACATAATTCATCAAAAAGAACCCTGTTAAATGCCGTACGACGAGTAACGGCAAAGACAAAACATTCAATCACTTACTCATCTCCATTCATACTAATGTGCACGAGGAGCCTCCTAACGCGCACGATAGGCGGTGTTGCAAAACTGCAACAAAACCTCCATTCCTGAGAACACCTCGTATAATATGAATTATTTCGATCTATTATGCAACACAAGCGGGAGATTTTAGAGGCTGGGCGCGGAAGTTGAACCTGATTGTGTGCGGTCAAAGTGGGCTGATTCTAACTATTCGAGCGCCGCTGCCAGACGAGCTATATTTGCCTGACGACATCCGTGGTTTTGGCGGTTTTGAATATTTACTCGACAACGCTTCGTTCGACAAAGGTGGCAGGGCATAATAAAAACGTTTAACCGCTAATAATGGGAAATTCGTCCGAAACCGGCCGCATAAGATCGGTCTGGTGGACCGCTTCAATTGTTTATTACTTCAACGTTGCCAGTCCGTGCTGGAGGCCCTTAGAATACTGCCGAGCTATTAAAGAACGCCGTGATAGCCTTTGGACATTGCTCACATTCCTGGAGTAAAATATGAATTTTCTGGGAAACCCGGAAGAATTTTTCCTTCAATTTTTCAGAGAATTCTACTAGCAATTTGATCTTGTGTATATCAGGAGTTATTCTTAAGAAAAAATATACACGAGTTTCATTAAAAATTAATGCTCTATCGAGGAAGATCTGGCAACATTTGAATGTTCATGCGGCGTTGTTAGTTACCACGGTAGAATACACTGAAAGCCGATCTAAAATACGCATTTCGTATGGAGTCGTTGAAAAGTATTGACTCGGTCACATTTGATTTGGTGAAGCTGGCTGTAATCCTGACCACGCATTCCCTTACGAACGTGCACACGAACAATCAGTTGTTTGCTTTTTAATCCGCCATTATCTTCGGAATTTATGACTCGGAACGAAAGGGCTAGAATTGTTTTTTCCCCGCTACGAGAACGTGCAAGTCTCCCAAGCCGTACTTCGTATTTGAACCAATGCGTGGACTTCTACAGCCAAAAAAATGCTCGGAGAAAAAAGTTATTTTGATTTTTAAAGGGTTGTAGCTAAGAAGAACGAGAAATCCTGAAAATTTTACCTAATTTTCGCTCAATATGTTTTTAAGAGAAAATGTTTAGTATCACAACTTTTGCTCCCGATAATTTTAAACGAAAATTTTGCCACAACACAGGCCGCGAGATCCTTATCGATAAGCTAGCATTGGAAAGGAAACATCAGGTTATGTTTTTTGTTTCATAATAGTTCAAGGCAATGATTACGATTTCGAAAGAGCAAAAAATGTCAAGAACGTAGCAGAGGTGATTTGAGCGAGTAAAGTTTTCTGAACGAGAAAAAACTTTTGTTTTAGTTATGAAATTAAAAAATAATCGGATAATAAAGCCAAAGGATAATCACCTTTCGTGACAGAGCAATATATTGTAAGACACTGATAACTGGCTCCTAATTAGATCATTGTTAGAAAAAATAGGAATGATAACGAGACGAAACGCTGGGAACTTAACAGACCAGTTTCTTGCGAAAAAACACGGGGAAAGTAAAGTTGCTTCGTTAAAATTCTTTCGACTTTCATTCACCGAGAACCGAAACGATTTCATCTCAGGATGCCTTATAAATTTAATTGACGGTAATCTCCTTGACCTCCTTGAACCTGAATACCGAAACTAACTGGCATTGGGAACTTTGGCTAGCGTCTCGGAGCTTTTGAATCTTCATGAGCGCAGACTAGCCGCTAAAAAAATTGAAAAAACGCAGAGCTTTCACTACGGAAACAACCTCTCACTCTGCAAAGAATGAACTGTCATCGAATTATCAAAGCCATTTCAATTTACTCTCTGAAATTTTCTGAAAATTTACAGGCACCGTGGTTCAAATCTTGGAAGAGAAAAACATCTTGAAGTTCAAATTTTGGAAGAAAATTTTGTTTTCATTATGATTTTTCATCAAGTTCAACTTAAAAGGCCCGCGTATTCTTTCTACTCTTAAAGGGTTTCAATTTAGAGTTTTTATTTGTAGACGGCAACAAGTTATGGATGGCGCGGCGGAGTGCAGTCGGATAAAGGGGGGGGGGGGAGGGGGAGAGACTGATGAAAGAATGGAGGGTATGAACAGGGCAGACAGTATTAAAAGCCGAATTACCATCAGTTCCTCGTATTATTGATTCCATTGCTGCCGATTTTAGACGTTCCTTACAAGGACTCCCTAAATTTTTTCGAAGCACCCTCGAAACATGATAGATGCTTTTCACCTTCGTATCGATTTTTGCCTTTTATCCAATGTTCAAAGCTTCTCTTAAAATCTCGGGAGATTTGGTGACTGCGGAGGTTCGTACGGCCCTTTTTCTGAACGGGGTAAAGTAGTGCTATCCTTGAAATTTGACGACGTTTGAGGGTTTACACGGCGCTTTTCCCTACCAAGGCAGTACTCTACTCTAGATGGTTTTAGAGATGAACTAGGTCATTTAAGAATGGAGTATTTATATAGGGAGAGTAGGGACATATCGAAATACGGAGTTCCTAGGGCCCAATCCCGAAAGGGCAGCCGATCTTTAAATTCCGAAGTCAAACCACACGGAGAAAAAAACCTCATGCGTGGGACCCGAAGTTTAGGTCATATGGAGCTCTGAAGTTTTCAAATTGAGCATCTGAACACTTAAGGTCTAGCTGTCGAGGTTCGAATCACACATCTGAAACTTCAGTTCCTACATCTGAAGTACTTTGGTTTTCACATCCGAAAAACTTCGGTTCTCACAACTTGTGAGGGTTCTCACAACTTGTGAGAACCGAAGTTTTTCGGATGTGAAACACAACTGAAGTATTTTAGATGTAAGAACTGAAGTTTCAGATGTCACACCTGAACTTCGGCAGCTAGACCTTAAGTGTTCAGATGCTTATTCCGAAAACTTCAGAGATCTATATGACCTAAACTTCGGGTCCCACGCACGAATTTTTTTTCTCCGTGAAGCGGGACGCCCAGTGAGTGCTAGCTCACTGAGGGGCTTTGGGGGGATAGAAATTTGACGGCTGGGTGTCGCAGAGCGCCAAAGAGCGCAATGAAAGCGGCTATTATGTCATGTTTTATCACTCTGAATAATTTGAGCTCATAGGTTGACTGATGTTTTGGGCCATCAAAGCTCCATGACCTAACCTCAAAATTCCCGACATGTCCGTCCTCTCCCTATATACTTAAGAATTTGGGGAGGCGAAATAACGGCAACAGCGGGCGGGTTGCTTTTTATTAATTCTCCGGGCGTGCTGCACTTGTATTCGATGCGCCTTCTAGGGGTCCGAGAGCGGTCGCTCCCTCCCGCGTCCGGCGAGTCCAGCGTGGATTCCGACCCGGACTGGATCCTCGTCCCCCGGTCCCCGGCCCGATACTCGCGGTCCGAGACTCCGAGTCCAGTCTCAATCTCGTCTAATAACCTTTTTAAGAAATGGCACGCGAGTGCGAGTCCCGCCGCGCAACGCTGCCCTGCTGAGGGAAAAACGCCGTATGAGCCATCAGACGTTGCCAAATTTCTTCCGATAAAAACCGAATTTACTGGAAAAATTGTGAATATTATTTCCCAAAATTTTCAGACAATATTGTTCGCAATTTAATCTAAAATATCTGAAAATTTCAAGGAAAAACATGCATAATTGTTGTCAAAAATACATGTTGTATCAAAGAAAATTTGGCAACTCTCGAATGTTCATACGGCGTTCTTCCTTAGCACGGCAGAACGGCCGAACCCCCGATTCCAATGCCCACTCGGAAAACGTCGTAAGAGCATTCGGGCGTTGCCAAATTGTGTTCGATAGAACACAGATTCCCTGGTAAACTTATGAAGATTTTTCTTCTAATTATTCACAGAATTTTGTTCGTATTTTGATCTAGAGTCCCTGAAAATTACAAGGAAAAATATTCTAAACTTTCCTCGAAAATAAACATTTTACTGAAGGAAATTTGGCAACTCTCGAATGTTCATACGGCGTTCTTCCTTAGCACGGCAGCGCTGTCCAGAGATCCCGATTCCCGGATCCCGGGATGCGCCGCCGCCGCCGAGATCCCGGTCTCCGTGACTGACAACTCACAGCCGCAGCCGCCACCGACTGGCCTCACCACCGTTGCCGATTCGTGCGAAGTTAAGCGCCATTCTTAACTGGAATTCGCCCGATTTATGGCTGTACTTGGCAACGGCAGAGCTTTCGCCAAAGGAAAGAGAGGTGTTCCACCCTACGGTGGGATATATCGTCGTTCCTCTCATGAAAGAACGTAACTACGTTACAATGTTGCCAGCTTCATCCGCGCAGATTCAATTTTTACTCGGAGAATTACTGACTGATTTCACTGATTTTTCTTCTGATCTCAACTCAACTGGAATTCGCCGAATCATGGCTGTAGTTGGCGACGGCTGAGCTTTGGCCGAAGAAAAGAGGTGTTCCACCCTGCACTTGGGATATATCGTCGATTCTCTGATGAAAGAATGTAACCACATTTCAATGTTGCCAGATTTTTAGCGCTAATTGCATTTTTACCAGGAAGAATTTCTGATTGAAACTTTCACGTATTTCTCTGCAGATCTCATGCTGACATTGCCAACTGATCTCATGTCAACTGGAATTCACTGATTTATGGCTGCAGTTGGCAACGGCTGAGCTTTGGCCGAAGAGAAAAAAAGAGATGTTCCGCCCTACAATAGGATATATCGTCGTTTCTCTCACGATAGAACGTAACTACATTTCAATGTTGCCAGATTTATCCGCGCAAATTGCATTTTTACCAGGAAGAAATTCTGACTGAAAGTTTCACGAATTTTTTCTTCAGATCTCATGCAAAAATCAGACAAACTTTTGACGACGATTGTGCAAGTTTGTTCTCGTGAAAAATTGAATTGTTCGAGTCAATTTTACGACCTTGGAATGTAGTTACTTTCCTTGGATCTAGTGCTTTGACGATGATTCAATCCCCCAAGGTCTTGCGCTATTGGTTGGAGGTGTTGAAGCAACTTTGAGGTACATTTCTGGATTAGATTTTACAAGAATCAGTCTAAATTCTTATTTTCTTTCGTGTTTTATTTTTTAGAAAATTAGACAGAGGCCTGAATTTCATCCGTACACCTTTCACCGTCCGCCATTTCACACGTGGTTTTCAAAAGCTCGTATGTCCTGTTATTGCGTAATCTTTGTTACGTTTATAGGGTGGAAAAGGGCAGCATTTGTCGAACCTATACTTTTATCTGAGAAAAGCTCAAAAACAACGTTCATCAATGTAACATGCATTGAAAATATTTCTATGGGGTCCGAAAGGTCACCGTAAAAAGGTACTCTGCTTCTGCTTGTTGATTGTTGCGAGAACAATGCAAATTACACAGGAAAAAAAACTACTCAACGTTGAATAGTTACGTTGACGTTTAAATTTACGAGAAAAAGCTGCGTTTGAAGGAGAAGAGGTCAGGCACGCCATATGAGCCATTAGGCGTTGCCAAATTTCCTCCGAAAAATCAAGAATTTCCAGGAAAATTTTTGAATATTTCTCCTCTGATTTTTCAAAGGATTTTGTTTGTAATTTAATCTAAAACTTCTGCAAGTTTCAATGGAATACATTCATAAGTTTCTTCAAAAATGACTATTTTCAAGGAGGAAATTTGGCAACGTTCGAGTGCTTATACGGTGCTTTTCCTTCGCACGGCGGAGAAAGATGGATGTCCCCGACGAGTGGGACTGTTTGCGGTTAACCCCGCGGGACGAAGAGCTGATTGTCTCGTGCACCGAGGCAATTGGAGCCGATATTCGGACGTATTTATGCTAGAAGGAACTATGTGCACGGGGTTGGCGTGAGACATAGTTCCTTTTGGCATGAATCGTTCATTTTCAAAGATGTTAACATGGATTTTAAACGGGTCGCGCAAACCGCAAGTCCCGGGGCCGGGCGGGCTCGAAAAAAATTTAAGCCGCTCGAGTTCTCTCGCCGCGAGGAATGCGCGTCGCTCAGTTTGGTCGTGCTTCATTTTCACTCCGATGGGTTGCGCCGAGCGCGACGTGGTAGTTTTTCCACTTCGTTTAATACTTTGTGCGTTTGTGTGTATCTGGGCATAGCCGCGCTTACATGTGTGCGTACTACTCACTCATGAATGTGTATGCAAATTATTGGACAGGTTGACCGCATTTATTCGCTCAACGGTCCAATGACGTTCCGTAATTGAGACATAGAAACGTCCAGCCTCATTCATCTGCGCTGCGATGGCGTTTTCAATAATCGCAAGAATGCTGGCGTTTCGCCTTGCAGGTGCATGGGAAATGCGGAGGCACGGAGGTATGTATTCTAAAGCTGCTGAGATTCTCAAGTTCTTGTTTTTTTTTTTTTTTCATAATTTCCTTCTTCATCTGACATACTTTGGTCGTGGTGCTGAATGGAATAACATTATGCGCATTTCCATAGCAAAAGATTAAAAGTCGTCTCACTGGAAAAAAACACATTGGATCTTGAGTCCAGACTTTTTAAAACATTGACAAGAAAAAATACTCTTGATTCAATCGGATTTTTCCTTGAATCAAAACGAAATCCGCTTAAATTAAGAAGCTTGGTTCCTGATTTAAGCTAGATTCTGATTGAATCAAGAGTACTTTTTCTTGTCGATGTTTTTAAGAGTCTGGACTCTAGATCCAATGTGTTTTTTTTTTCCAGTTCTCAGTTCCAATTTGCTTTTTATGTCAACATTCTCCCCTTGCATTCATGAAGATCTGATGATCAAAAAGTCACCACAAAAATTTTAAAGCTCTTCAAATAAGAAAATCTCAAAAAAGGTCATTTCCTTGACTCCGACGTAAATAGCCGTAGTTGCTGAGTATCGTATTCTATCAACTAACTAATCTACAGTCGTCGGTTCATATTTTTTACTCTCCCTATGTACATCTTTGAATTTGAATGGAATTATTTAAGCGGACCGAAAAAGATAGATAAATGATAAAAGTTACTAGAAAACAAAACTAGTTTTTTTTTCTACTTGGAAATAAATTACAACAGCAACTTTACACAAAATCGCAAATAGAGATTTAAATCGTACATTAATTTGCTTCTTTCGAGTAAAACCATCGCTCCTCCTCTGCTGACAAAACCGTTGATAAAGCGAAAACTAAGTCTGGTGTTTCTATACCTCAAGATTAAAATCTCATCCCGGCTTGAGTTCATGCCTCCGACTGTAGAGTGTACATATTGATTACTAGAATGCATTTGAGGACTAAATCATTACTGATCTGAAAAGAGATGTCCTCATACCAATAGAATTTTATGAGCTTGACACAATTATCATCAAACTATAAAAAATGTTCGAACACGAGCTAGAGGGGATGGCTTCGGGTCGATACATACAGCGGACTGAGCAGCTTATAAGTCAGACAAAATTTATTATCCTAGATCACTTCCATAAAATTCAGTTTTCCTACACCTTTGCGGTGTCTTCTTTTATACGCAGGCAATAATGCCATCAAATTTTAACGACGGATGGCATAAATTAAATTCAAACCGATGGAGAAGTCAAAGAGCTTTGCATTGTATAAATATGCGTATTTAAAATTATCGGAGTTTGGTTAACTGTTTGGTTCCAAAATCAAATGAAGATGGTCAAGATTGTTCATAGATGAGCGGTTTCCCGCAAAGGTAAGTGAAATGCAAAAACTAGGGTAAATCAGGGTCACCACAGAATTTAGGAAATGAAATTCCCTGACACATTTTGGTGAAATTCCCTGACAATATTGAGCCTGGGATATGCCAGATGCCTAAGAAGACATGATTTAATATAGTTTTTGGGAAAAAGTTGTTCAAAACGTCAATCCCATTCTAGAAAGGAAATAAAGGAAACTTGACGATTTTTCCCTGACGTTTTCGTCACTTTTTCTGCGACATTTCCAGGTATTCCCTGACTTTTTAAAAATACCTGATATCTCCCCGTTTTCTCTGTATTCCCTGACTGTGGCAATCCTGTCAAGTAAACATGCTCTGCAAACAACGGGTTGTAATGCGTGTAATAATAAATTATACTCTACAGGATAAATTGAATTCAGAAATTACCTGCCCTCTTGGGCCCTAAGAGCTCCATGCCTCAGCTAACCTCAAAATTACCGATAATGGAGTTGTTGCATGTGGGAGGAATTTGCGATTTGACTGTTGATTCTTATGTAAAAGTTCGCGAGAAACACGATGGTGCCACTGGTTTTCTCTGAAATCAACTCCCAAGCTCAAAAAAAGCTCTCAAGTTGAGGCCAAAATGGAGGGAATATCCCACGCTGTCCTGAGAGTCCACCTCCACATCAAAACAAACTCTCCATGCAAAGATAGGGAGCAAATAGATTAGCAGGGTTGCCACCTTACTTGGGGACTCTAAAAACTGAAAACACGGCAACCCTGCTAATATATTTGCTCCCTACCTTTGCATGGAGAGTTTGTCTTGATGTAGAAGTGGGCTCTCAGAATTGCGTGGGATCTTCCCTCCATTATGGCCTCACTTGAAACTGATTATGAGGGTTGTGAAATTATCTGTGGCTGAAAGGGGGTTTGGTTGGGGAGGGTGGGAAAGTAATGCGGTCGGTTGAGTGGAGGAAGATCCAGTTGATGTTTTCGGAGCCGGTTGAAATCGTTGGTGTGGGTGTAACTCGCGATCGGTTTTGGGTATACAGCAGGCATAGAGCCAGGGGCGCTAGGTGACAAGGATCGGCAAGGTGAAAGGTAGCAGGGTGCGGAGGCGTCGCGAGATGGGGGTGGGGGGGTGGCGGGAGACAGAGCGGGAACGCCAGTGAAGGTGAATCGTTTAGAGGGAGGGGGGGCTTGCATGGTCGAAATAGGCAGGTTGGTGGGGCGAGGGCGGGGTTGGGGGGGGGGGGGGTGGTCTTGGTGTACACGTTGTGGAAGTCAGATTTGCACAATTAAATTGTAATCGGTGAAATGAGGGGGGGGTGAGGCGGTATTGAGTAAGTTTACGGGACAACAAACCGGGGGAAAATACCGTGATGGATTTGGGGGGAGTGTTATTTTACTAAGGGGGGAGAAACGTAGGGGTAGTGTTCACTGGGGTGAAAGGTTTGGGAGGGTGGGCGTTGGGGGGGCCTTATGTGGATTGGCCTAGTGGGTGGGCAGTGGTGAGTGAGCGGGTAATGTATGAGTTTTTGCGGGGGGGAGGGTGAGGGGGGGGGGGGGGTGTAGTCGAACTGAAGGTGATTAGGGGGAGTGTGGTTGGAGGGAGGGTAGGGGGGGGTAGGAGGGGTAAGGGGAGCGTGTTTGTTGTAATAGGTGTGTATGAGGTGTGTGGGTGTAGATAGGAGGGGGAGTGGGGGAGGGGGGGAGGGGGGGGGAGTGGGGGTAGGGGGGGGGGGGGGGATGGGGGGGGTGGGGGGGGGGGTGAGGGGGGAAGGGGGTGGGGGGGGGGAGGGGGGTAGGGGGGGGGGGTTGAGGGGGTGGTGGGGGGGGGGGAGGGGGGAGGGGTGGAGGTGGGGGGGAGGAGTGGGTGAGAGGGTTGGGAGGGTGGTGAGGATGGTGGGGGAGGAAGGAGGAGGAGGGGGGGGGGATGGAGTGGGGGTGGGGGGGAGTAGGGGGGTGGGGGGAGTGGTGAGGGTGGTTGGGGGGAGTGTGGGTGAGAGTGAGGGGGGGGGGAAGTAGAGGGTGAGTGGGTGTGGGGGTTGGGGGGGGGGGGGGGGGTTGTGTGGGGGGTGGGGAGGGGGGGGGGGATGGGGGGGGTTTGTGTGGGGGAGGTGGGTTGGTTAGGTGGGGGGTGGGTGGGGGGGGGGGGGTGGGGGGGGGTTGGGTTGGTGGGGGTGGGTGGGGGGGGGGTGGGTGGTGTGTGGGGGGGGGGGGGGTGGGGTGGGGGGGTGGTGGGGGGGTGGGGGGGGTTTGGGGGGATGGGGGGGGTGGGGTGGTGTGGGTGTGGGTGGTGGTTGGTGTTGGGTGTGGGGTGGGGGGGGGGGTGGGTGGGGGGGGTGGGGGTGTGTGTTGTTTTTGGGTTGGGGGGTGTTTTTGGTGGGTTTGGGGAATAGGATTGGTGAAGGGTTTTTAGGGTGGGGGTTTGATTGGTGTTTATGTTGGTGTTTTTATTTTTTGATGGAGAGGGGATTTTAGGAAGTAATGGGGGGATAAGTGGGGGGGTGAGGTTGGGGAGAATTAGGGGGATTGGGTTTGATATGGTGTAGGGGTTTTAGATTGGTGGATTTTTGGTTTAATGGATGAGAGGAGGTATTGATATTAATGGAGGAAAAGGTCGTCACGAGGTTAGGTTTATTGTCGCCTACACTCCTACAGTCGCATTGAAATTACAGGAGACTTGAACGCAAGGGTAAGAAAAAAGGAAACTATTCTGGTTCAGAAAATCTTGCCTCGTTCCAACAAAGAGCATCACGAGTGTAACTTTATTGTCACCTACAGTTACATTGAAAAACTGATTTTGGGTGTAAAATTCCTGGAGACTTAAACGCAAAGGTATAAAAAAAGAAAATCATTCTCGTTCAAGAACTTCCGAGGGTCGTCACGAGGTTAGGTCTATTGTCGCCTACAGTCGCATTGAAATTACGGGAGACTTGAACGCAAGGGTATGAAAAAAGGAAATCATTCTGGTTCAGAAAATCTTGCCGCGTTCCGACAAAGATCATCACGAGTGCCACCTACAGTTACATTTAAAAACTGATTTTGGGTGTAAAATTCCTGGAGACTTAAACGCAAAGGTATGGAAAAAGGAAACCATTTGTGGGAGTTTTTGGTAAATTTTTGTTAATTTGCCTTTGTAAGCGATTGAAACGATTTCTAAAAACACTTTAAATCCTCGCCACCACAACCATATCACTCCTATTCGTGCCCCATGTTAAGAGTGTAAATTACAGCCTTTGTTGCAACTGCGGTTGAATTCGTGATTTAATCGTTTGTGCGTTGGTCACCGTGCTGCAAGAGGATTAGAACGCGACTGGAGGGCATAAGCTTCGACCCGATGACAAACCTGTCGGCGAACTAATAGCTGGTTGTAACCTGGCACTTACTAGGAACTAATGATAGCACGTGTGCGGGTCTCGTGAATGGGCGCGCGTCTGCGCCAGGTGATAAGAAATTCAGAGCTGACTCGTAATATTCTAATGAGCCGCGAATAAACTGTGTCATTGTTAATACCCTTTTTCTTATCGCGTTCCGAATCGCTTGTTGCTCTCACTTTCCGCCCATTGATTAAGTACATCAGTGGCGTGGCGTGCTTTGCGATACATCGATTGATCTACCATTCACGGAGAAAAAAACTTTGTGCATGGGACCTGAAGTTGAGGTCATATGGATCTCTGAAGTTTTCTGATCACGCATCCGAAAACTTGAGGTCGAGCTGCCGAAGTTCAGGTCAGACATCGAGGCACTTCGGTATGTACCGGAGTACTTCAGATGTGTGTCCCGAACCCTTCGGTATACATCGAAGTGCTTCGGATGTCTGACCCGGACTTTGGCAGCTGGACCTCAAGCTTTTAGATACTTGATCCCAAAAATTTACAGATCTATATGACCTTAACTTCGGGTCCCACGCACAAAGTTTATTTTATCCGTGTTTAAACCTACGGAAAAATATCGATAATCAGGGTGTTCGCAACGAACACCTTCGATTCTTTACCATAGCTCCAGATGGGATAATATCGATAATCGATCATTCGCGCTTCACCCCTGTCTACTTCGTGTTATGCATGGACGAGGTGTGATATTAGCTATCGCACTAAGGGAGGAACCTTATAGTTTTAGATGACTTTAAATTTCGGCGTCTATAATCTAAATATTTTCTTAACGATCTATATACACGAAAAGAAGAAGGTATTCAGCTTTTTTTATCACCAACTACGACTTCAGTCAGTGTGACCAATAAAAAACCAAAAAAAAAAATTGACGATGAAGTGTGTGTGAGTAAAGGCTAAGTTACCTGTTAACATTGTGTTCTTTCGAGTGCCGAGTCAGTTTTGCTCTGGTGATTGGTATATTAGTTCAGGTGTTCGCGTTACGCCGCTGGCGTTTCTCATAAATTAACCAGGTAACGCAAGTGGAAAAAATGGATGTTATCTGTTCATCTGTGTTCATTATGAGTTGTCAACCAGGCGTTTCGTAGTATTACACGCCTCTATTTTAGCGGCTCTGGTGCTTGCACTAGAGCTGCTATTCCGGACGGTCCCAGCTGGGGAGTATCATTGGACCATGTTACATTGGAGAGACCGCGCGTTGGTTAATGGGAATCGGCGCCATTTTCGGCTATGTTCCTTGTCATGACTTTATTTTATTGCATATTGTTTTATTGTTAGCCAATGCTATGTTGTGTAGTGTATTTTTGGAATCATGGTGATACAGTCAATAATTCAAAACTTGTCTGTGCTTTAATCTCGTGATGGAAAAAATGTACTTTACGTTCAAAATTTGAAAATTTGAATTTTAAAGTTTTCGCGGTTAAGGAAGCTCCAACCACTGGGTTGGAGCTTCCTAGTCATATTACTCGATATCAGCTGATAGCAAACAAAGGTTACCAAGGAAACCGTAAACGTCTAATGCCGTCTGCCCACGTAGCAAATGGGAGGCGAAAATGGAAGTCATCAGTGCATCGTTGAGTGTTGACGCCCGATCCCATTTTCAGACATGTTCACACGTTTTGCTTGCAAAGAAAAAAGGCGGCAAATCAATTTTTATTATTGGACCAATGAGTGTTCTCCAATTTGAGTTTGTAAACATCGTGGTTTCTAGGTTAGGTTTTTGGCTGTGTGATAAATGATATTATGCCGTCTTTGATTTTGTTAAAATGACTCGATATATGTTATTTGATAAACGATTGGAGTTTTGATAAAGTAAGTTGATTTGAATTAAAAATTGTGTCCTTAAAAAATGGATGATGAGGTGATTTGGTTAACATGGGCATTTGTGGTACTTGCGGCGTATTGGGAGTTTGTATGGAAACGACGTGGCAGTAGTCCACACTTTTTACAAGAAACTATTTTGTACAAAGTTCTGTACAAATTTTACACTATTTATACAGTAATATAATACAAAAAAATTATGTACTTTATCACAACTCACATAGCTTCAAAACAAGATAGAAAATGATGGATGCTCAGCCCCGACACATCGATGATCGCGAAATTTGCGCGGCCCGCGCAATTTTCACGTTCAACACTCACCGATGCACTGATGACTTCCATTTTCGCCTCCCATTTGCTACGTGGGCAGACGGCACACAACTACCGTGGCCATCGGGGCGATTATTGAAATGACATCGACTCTATGTCGCCGCTTACGACAAGACATATAGCCCTATCTTAACCGTGTAATATATCGCAATTCGATATTCAAAACCATTACCTACAATTTCAGATATAAAAATGCAAATTTTTTGCAGCCTCGCTAAACGACTTATCAACCATGCATTCCAAAGTTTCTTATCACAGGGCTGTGAAAATATACAATCTAATAAATACAAAATAACCAAATATCTAAAAAGACAAAATTTCAGTTACAGTCAGTTTCAGTCTTATTGTTGCACAAACTAGTTATTTGACAAAAAAAGAAGATGATCACTCAATTGAAAGAAATTGGCGCCCAATCACAACGACAAGTTAAAAAAAATACTGTGGGAGAAATTTTTTAGGATGCGGACCTCCAAAGAGCCTTCAAAATTAAAAGTATACAACAAGTGATAGTGCCATGCATTCTGCATATCAAGGGCCAATACACATTTATACACCGGCTACGTAAATCTGCTAAGTTACAAAACATGAATCGACAGTTGTCGGATTGTACATCAGTGACAAAATGTGTCTAGGCCCTCATTCTTGACTACAACTACTGTCGCCAGAGCCGCTCTCCGATGCGAATGCGTTGGAGCTTCCTGCTTGTTTTTACACTCTCAGTGAAATTACTTGAAAAAGTTAACAGCTTTTTCCCACACTTTATTCCTCTCATCTTGAACAGAAGTTCCCATCGGGCTTGACGTTACTTACGTTAGCTTCTGGCCACTAGAGCACTTGGCTACACTCCATATACACCAATGAACTGAACTATAGATAGAGCTTGGTTATATGCACCGAAGATTTGGTTGCTAGAACCGAGAGTCAGGTTAAATGAGCCGAATAGTAAGGCTGGTACGACGATGCATTTTTTGCTGAGAACTTTTTTCTCACGATCAGTGCACTTCAACGTATGATCCGTACCATAACTTGAGAGGTGCTTACATCTAACTGGCTGTGTCGTTGATAAAAATAAGGGGGAAAAAATTGTATGAGCTTATAATTGAATTGAAATAACCTGAAGTTACGAGAGCTTTCAATCAATCCAGACACGGCATTCATGCATTGTTTTCTTTTTGAGCGAGAGGCACTGACGGGTACAACGCCAGCTCAACAACTTCCCTCGCACAGATTCGAAGTCGAGGTTAGGTACCTCTTTTCTGTTACTCTTAATCCTATGATTGACATTAATTCCTGGTTTCTCCGCAACAACTTTCTATACGAGCGTGAAAGGTCTTACGGATCAGGTATTTTCTCCATTCCCTCCTAGATTTTTTCACTGTTACCCTCATCGGCAGGCGACTTCAATATTTCCAAGCCGATCGAACACGGAATACTCTAGATGCTGAGATTGAATGCGTGAGGAAAGTTGAAAATAAGCTGGGAGTTATAATGACTCCATTAGGCACATGAAAATATTATTTGATCGGAAATCGGTTGAAGACGAAGGAATACCTTCAAAATCACATTTTGAAGTGGAGTGTGAGAAAAATACAGAAACGTGATGAAACGCTTGAAACTTAGATAAGTTTTGAGCGTGATGTTAATACTATCATTAAATCAATATTTATAGTGAAGTCAAGCATTACTAAAACTAGACTTTTGAGCTTATCCGCCAAATGATCTGTTTACTGTACTTCTTTTTGTATGCATGGAACAATGTGCACAGGGTTACATGCAAAATAGTTCCTTCTGATATAAACGAGTCTGTATTTCATACGCATAAGGAACTTAAATCGCGAAAAAGAAAAATTAGAAGTTTCAAAAGTTGCAGATAATTATCTTCCGTTTAAATTTCAAAAATGGAGTCCCGACATTTTTTTATGAGCAATAGGTAATATTGCAGCGCGAATATTCTGAATTAAGAGAGAGATTAAAACTAATGTGAATGAAACGAACACGATCACTTATTCGGACGGGTTTTCTCCCTTCATAATTTCCCCGGACGCAACTAAGTAAAATCAAAGGTGAAATAAAACAGAGTCACCCGGCGGGAATCATATTCATTGGTCGGAATGCGAGGCGCGGTGAAGCGCAACCGCAGCGGTGCAGTTGCAATTTGATACCGGGACAAAACGGTCAATGCGAAATCAAAAGGGCTTGGTTCCGAGATCCGAGAGCAATGCGTGACCATACGCTTCCTCGGGGTGTTTAGGCATTAGATATTTAACGATACCTAAGCAGGACCCATAAAGGTGAAAGATGGAATACATCGGGACTTCGATCACGCTGACCAAGGCTCTGACCAGTGGCGAGGCCTGAATAATCGATTATCGATATCTTCCCATTCAAAGCTGTGGTAAAGAATCGATTACTAAGGAACACCCTGTTTGTCGATCCTTCTCCGTAGGTTTAAATGGCAGATCAATCGATACATCGCAAAGCACGCCACGCCACTGGCTCTGACCATCATAAAACCCGGTTAATAAGCCCTTAGTTTTCTCACAGATCAGTAATGAACGAATGCCCTTTAAGGTGGACCCCCGGGGGCCCTCCGGACCCTCGGACCCTCGACGCTATGGCTGCGTTGTCAAACGTGGCAGAGAAATACTCGGAAAATTACAATTACATGACGATAATTATCAGCGAAAGTATACACTCCGCAAAAGTTATACGCGGGAAGTTCGGTTTATGAACAAACGCCTGAGTTTTTCAGTTCAGGCAATCAAAGATATCGGTCATCTCGAATTATGGATTGCTCTGTCATTGGACTGGTTGTAGGGACGGGGGGGGGGGGGGGACGGGACTAAAGCGCAGTGATTAGCCCTCGTGGGCTATTAGAAGTAGTAAAAAAAAATAAAAATAAAAAAAACCTATGGAAAAGGATCGGTAAACAGGGTGTTCGCAAAGAACACTTTCATAATCGATCTTTGCCACAGATTCAAATGGGAAAATATCGATAATCGGTCATAAACGCTCCACAAATGACACCTAAGCTGGCTGACCAAAATTTGGTTCATGTGACGGAAAACTTCGATTTCATCAACTGGAAAATTTTGATGTTCGATAAGAACCGAAGTTTGTTTTTCTCGATAAATGAAATCCATGCTTGAGGGACGATAATGTCACAATGTTATCGTTGGAACTTCCATTTTCTGAGCAGCTAGAAGAAACACGATATCTTCAATATTACTGATAAGAGCCAACAAACGTAAATAAATGTTCCTATTGTATTTCCTAAAAGAGGAGTTTAAACTCCTTTTAGAACTAAAGAACCAACCTATTTTTAATAAAAACCTGAAATGTATTGCTCCACGCCAAACGTTGAGGTAAAGTGGAGTGATCTATGGAAGGGATAAAGGTTGAATTCAGTAGAAATTTGGAAAATTTACTTACTGAGCGTGTTTTTATGTAACATCAAATTCAAATTTTGTGAGAAACCAGGATTGTAACTCTTACCTGGAAATAAAAAGAGAAAAACCAAATAAATTAGTGCACATAGAAAAATATCAATAAAATGGGAATATATAAACGGAACAAAGCAATTAAGTAGCATTATACTTTTATTTTTCGCAAGCCAAAATTTTAAAATAACGAACCTTGTTTTGCGACGGTATGCCATTTCCTTTCTTATTTTATTATTAAGGAGACAGGCTTTACCCTTGCAACTTTGTAAAACCACTTTGATTCTTCTTCAACAAGTACAAGAAAATATTATCCAAAAATGTGAGGCAATAAAGTTGGTTTATTCTCCGTGAAATGATTTAAAAAAATGCGGAATTGATACTGGTTTTAATAGTTAATTTTTACAAAACTCAAATAATTGAAGTCAGGTGAATCAAGACCCGGTTTTGTTCTAGATAAGCGTGCAGCTGTTTCTCTTGTTTGAAATATAGTGGCAGTGACCCAAGAATGGAAATTCCGATCAAAGAGTCAATAAAAATTATATGCAGCTATTGCATTTCGGATTTCATACAGTGAACGGCAACATTACCTAGCGCTTGAGATATTTCGAAATTCAAATTTTTAGTTTTCAGATAAAGCTGAAAAAACACCTCTGAGTTGGCAGTGATAAGCTAATGTCACAATCAAACGATACTAACAAGATATCAGTTAGGTCAAATGCTGTGATTGGTTCGAATAAGCCGTCATCGAAAAAGCCGATCACAACGTTTGACCAATGACCATGATATACATTGATAACACAATTATTTTATCGTGTGACATTAGATATACGGATCAATATGACCTAGAAAGTCTATAGAGGGAGGATTGAGGAAGAAAGCTAAAAAGTTCTCGGGAGTAGTGCTGGTGACTTCTCAAAATAATAGTGCTTAATATCAACAGAGTGCCCTGCATTTCATGCGCCATGCTTCGGAAATTGATTTTTGTGGTCAAAATAAGAATTTTTATTTGTATAAAAGTTTTGCCTAAAACTATTTTCCAGCACTAGAACCCGGCAAAATTGTCCATTTTTTCAGAAATTTCTCGATAACTGTTCTCCAGAGCGTCAAATGTTCTTTCAACTTGAGTCCTTGAGGTATTTTTTAGCATACTTTTCATTTCTTGTGGTTTCAGAGGTTTAGAGTTTTATTGAAAGGCGGTAGAGAAAATCTCTACATTGAAATGAGTGAATATTTTTCAAAACAGTTTTTGCCTGTTTTCCAATGAGAGCGTACATTTGGAGCCACAGAAAAACAAAAATTACACCCTGCTAGAGCTCGTTTCAGATTACTTTTCCTTTTTTTCTGTAGGCGTGAAATAGGGAATTCCCTGTCTCGAGCATACGAAAAAAGAGGAAATGTAATCAGAAACGTACTACACCAGTTTTTGCTAATATTTGCCGCTTTGGAAAAGAGACTTGGCCAAAGTTCAGAAAAAATTCACAACTCTGACAGTCTTTAGCACTAGACAATTTTTCCCCCTTTTTTTCTTTTTCTTTCCACAGAGACAAAGAATAGCCCTAAATTGATCCCAAAAATTAATTCCCAGGTAAATGGCTCACGAACTTCCGGACACCCTGTGTGTACGTATGTTCATGTGTTAAAGTTTCCCGAGAATGTAGATTTTGTCCGGAAACTCTCGGGAGAATTCCTACTTGGTTCCAGAGCAAAGCACACACTGGAAAAAAAGTCTCTTGGATCCAAAGTCCAGACTCTTAAAAAATTCGACGAAGAAAAAATACTCTTGATTTAATTGGATTTTCCCTTAAATCTAGAGCCGAGCCTCTTAATTTAAGCGGATTCCCATTTTGTTCAAACAAATGTCTGATTGAATCAAGAGTACTTGTTCTTGAAGAATTTCTTAAGGGTCTGGACTCCAGATCCAAGATACTTTTTATTCCAGTGCAAAACTCCCGCTCCTATAATAATAACCCAAAATTAATAATTCCTGAATAAGGAGACTGTACACTGGAATAAAAAAGAATCTTAAATTTGCCGCCAAGAAGTATTTCTTCTTAAATCAAGAATTTTTCTGGTTAATATAAGCTACTTTCTTGCTTAGCCCCCCCCCCCTTTTCTTGTATCAAGAAAAAATCAGCTGAAAGCAAGAAAAAAAAATTCTTGGCGCCGGCAAATTCAAGAATCATCATGCTTGATCCAAGCTACTTTTTTTTTTCAGTGTGCTTAAATAAAAATTTAAAAAAATAAAATAAAAATAAAACAATCCTGCTGGGTTTTCTTCGGCGCGGCAACACTGTTCCGGAGTCAGCGATCATCGGCATAATTAGATTTTTGATTTTAAACTGGGAATACAACGCCTCGGACGGTCCGAGGTCCGACGGTCTCCCCATCATCCCCATCACGCGGCTTTTTATCTGCCCGTCTTCTGGTCATAAACTCGTGAGCGGTCTTAAATCAATCTCGTCAAAGTTACGTCCTCCGTGGAAACGGTTTTCAGTCGAGAACAAGACATCAGTCAAGCGCGCACGGAATATTTGAATGGGGTGTCGGCTATGAACGCTCGCTCATGTCAGATGGTGCCCGGAAATTCGCAAATAGTTTCACGGGCCAAAATCAACCTAGCAACAGTGCTCTGCTCAGGAAAAATGCCGTATGAACCTTCAGGCGTTACCAAATTTCCTTTGATAAAACACAAATTTCCTGGTAAACTTATGAATATTTTCCTTCTAATTTTCCAGATGATTTTGTTTGCAATTTCTTTCACCTAAAGTCCCTGAAAATTTCAAGGAAATCTATTCATATCTAGCCTAAAAATATGAACATTTTATTGAGGAAACTTTGGCAACTTTCGAATGTTCGTACGGCGCTCTTTCTTAGCACGGCAATACAGAGTCTTGGTCCTCAAAACTACGCACGAATTAAAGGAATCAACCAAGGCTTAATCCGCAGTGCTAAGGATGAACGCAGTATGAAGATTCGTGAGTCGCCAAATTTCTTTCAATAAAATGTTTATTTTTAAGGAAAGTTATGAATGTTTTTCCTTGAAATTTGCAGGAACTTTAGGTGAAATTGCGAACGAAATTATCTAAAAAACCGGAAGGAAAATATTCGTCAGTTCACCAGGGAATTCGTCTTTTATCAAAGGAAACTTGACAACGCCTAAAGGTTAATACGGCGTTAGTCCTTAGAACGGCAGAAAGTATACGTATGCATGCCTCTGCTGAGATTGCCTGGAGACTTCAACGCAGAGTTAAGAAAAACAGCCATTCAGTTCCCTTCGTCATTTTTTTGGAGAGGGGTTACTTTTCTAAACTAAGAGGGTCCTCAAAACTAAGAGGACCGAGGGTTCCAATCCCCCAGACCAAAAATCGCCTATACTGAACTTATCAGTTTGCACAACCGAAGTTTTTTTCTCTGTGCAGGACGCAAAAAAGGGGGAAAGATAAAGAGACAGGCATAGAAAATACCCTTTGAGACATCGTCGCTCCTCTGACGTGCTGTCATGCTAAGGAAGAACGCCGTATTAACATTCAAGAGTTGCCAAATTTCCTCCGATAAAATTTTTATTTGTGAGGAATTTTATTAATATTTTTCTTTGAGATTTTCAGGAACTTTAGATGAAATTGCGAAAAAAATTTACTGTAAAACTGGAATAAAAATATTCATAAGTTTACCAGGAAAGCCGTGTTTTATCATAGGAGCTTTAGCAACACATGAAGGTTCATACGGCGTTTTTTATAGTACGGCAGCGTAGGAGCTCATCTCTATTTCCACGAGAGCCCCAAAAAGCACGTGGTTATATGGATAACAGGGCTCACGCAGGAATGGAGATAAGCTCTTACGTCAGAGAGGCGACAACATACCATAGAACTGAAAGGGACAAGAACGGAACAAAACGACAACACGAAGGATGCGATAGTTTTGTTCCTCTTCGGTCCGGTCGGTGAAAGGGGGCAGCGAACACCTCAAAGCATAATTAGACGGCTCGTATTCTGTTGGGAAACCACCAAGTGCGAGGGAGGCGCGCTCATTGTTCCAATGCACGCGTCGTTTGAGGAGACAGAAAAAAATCCGAACCCTCACACGGAGTTCACGGAAAGAGCTGAAAAGCTGCCTCGGCGGCTAGACTCGAGACGTCCTCGTCGTCATCGGAATCCGATTAGAGCGAATCAAACTTTTAAAGGGAAGAGCGCGGCAGTAACTTAGCGCACTTAATTACTATTTGCAAAAATAAATTACGTAATCAGAGGACGGGCGGGGGAAATAATTGCCAACTCAAAAGAACTCACACAAGCATAAACGCTTTAATTGCGCCGCGCGCGGGGCGGACGGGGGATCGGGTATGCTTTTAAAATCAAACGTTAATTCCTGCAAGATTGGTCACACAAAACGGGCGTGGGGGAAGGTTTAACTCACCGCGCTGAGGACGCAAAAAAAAACCGCGTGCTTTTCTTTTGCGCTTCTCGAGGAGGGAGAGGCGGTGAGGGGGGAGAGAGAAAAAACCCAAATGTCAGAAACATATTTCTCATTGTTTGTATTTAAACAATGGGGGGAAAAAACTCAGCCTGGGCCACAATTTTTCTCCTCCGACCCGCGACTCCTCGAGAGAGGAGAGAAAATGAAATCGGAACTCCTGACTAAAATTAAATTCCCGACATCTGTAACAATTCCGCTTAAAGGAACGATTTCACACGAAACTAGCCGGGGAGCATAATTCCCCCACTTTGATCTCTCTTCTCTCCTTCTCCCCCGGTCTTCCTCTCTCTTCCCTTTTGATTTTATTGCCGACCTGCCAACCGAGTCCTCCTGACGACCGGCTAGCGTCCCGTCTTTGAAACTCCTTCAATTACAAGTCCGGCCCCAGTATTCCATCACGGGAGGGCAAAAAAAAGGAGGACTAAAAAAATCTTAGCATTTTCATTTTACGTGACACGCATTGACAAAAAGAGAATCTGGAAGCCATCCGCGGCCGTACGGCCATTTGCAGAGGCCTTCAAATCGACGCCTACGATGCGAGTCTCTCATGACTCTGTCCTTGCTCTGCCTTGCAACGAGCGGTAGTAAACATCTACGACTTTGCGTTGTTTGAGGGCAACCGTTTAGGGAAATGATCTAATCCTCAGCTCGAAGTTTATACGGGCAGTGTACACAGTCGTTCTTTAACCAGTTCTTTCTCTGGAGGAGGTTCCAGAAGGTTTACAGTGAGGTTAGGAAGGTTTTAAGGGGAATTTTACTCGGCACAACACAAGTGTGACATACGAGTATCACACGTAAGATGTAAGTGGGTTTGAGTAAGTGGATCTTACTAAGGATAAAAAAAATTATCCTTCATAAAAATTACAAAATACCAAAGGAATGCCGCGTCTTAAGACCTTACAGAACGGTGAAACCAAAGCTCGTTTTCAGTTATTTCTTCGTTCTTGTGGTTCCCGATGTAGAGTAACGTACATTAGCTGGACTAAATATATGCTGCTGCCTCAAAAATAAACCTTGCATCAAAGGAAATTTGGCAACTCTCGAATGTTCATATGGCGTTTCTCCTCAGCACGGTAGAACTGACCCAATTTTCAATTTTCCAAAGTATCGCTCACCGGTCGAGAATGGGCCAGTTGCGCTGGTCACAGAATCATGTTTTGATGCTTGATTCTTGTAGATTAGCTAAAACTAATAATATCCGTCCAAACCGCAACTTTCTACGTTTAATAACCGAGATATCGTCCTCTGAAAAGTCGGGTTTTCGACGTGATCCATCGCGGTACATAATATGAACTACCGCGGTGGATGAAGTCATGAATCGAGTTTTTCGAGGCGCGATATCTCGGTTAATATTCAACGCAGAAAGTTGCTGTTTGGACAGATCTTATTATCTTTAGCTAACCTACAAGAACCAAGCATCAAAACAAGATTCTGTGACCAACGCAATTGACCCATTAAGAGAGCTCACAGGGGAGGATGACATAGGGAAACCAAGGGTGTCACTGCTGCGGCGGATGACGTCAAAACCCCGACTTTTCAAAGAGCGATATCACAGTTAATATTGAACGTAGAGGGTTACCGTTTGGACGGATTTTATTATTTTTAGCTAACCTACAAGAATCAAGCAACAAAATACGATTCTGGGACCAACGCAACTGACCCATTAAGAGTGCTCACAGGGGAGGACGACATAGAGAAACCAAGGGGTGGATGACGTCAAAAACCCGACTTTTCAAAGAGCGATATCACAGTTAATATTGAACGTAGAGGGTTGCCGTTTGGACGGATTTTATTATTTTTAGCAAACCTACAAGAATCAAGCAACAAAATACGATTCTGGGACCAACGCAACTGACCCATTAAGAGTGTTCACAGGGGAGGATGACATAGAGAAACCAAGGGGTGGATGACGTCAAAAACCCGACTTTTCAAAGAGCGATATCACGGTTAATATTGAACGTAGAAGGTTGCCGTTAGGACAGATTTTATTATTTTTAGCTAACCTACAAGAATCAAGCATCAAAAGACGATTCTGGGACCAGCGCAACTGACCCATTAAGAGTGCTCACATTGGAGGATGACATAGAGATACCAAGGGTGTCACTACTGCGGTGGATGACGTCAAAAACCCGACTTTTCAAAGAGCGATATCACGGTTAATATTCAACGTGGAAAGTTGCCGTTTAGACAGATCATAATATTTTTAGTTGATCTGCAAGAATAAAACGTCAAAATACGGTTCTGAGACCAGCGCAACTGACCCATTACGAGAGCTCGCAGGGGGGGATGACAGTGACGGACGCGGGGTTTCCGCGGGGACGGGGTGGGCGGCGGGGTCCGTCTGGGGCTGGGAGTGGGACTGCGCGAGGGCACCGGTCGTCCGGGGATGAAGTCCTGCTCGTAGTCGAGCAGAACAATGGCTCAAGTGACGAGCCGAGGTCATTCGGAAACCTGTTCTTCAACATTCCGGCACTGATTCTGCCCAAGCTCACTCCTCGCCGTGCTCGGAACCTCCGCGGTCCTGGATCCCGGGCCGTCCCCGGCCGTAGTCCCGGTCTCCGCAGACTCCGCTCCGCATCCCCCCCCCCCCCCCCCCCCCGCCCCGCCCCCCGGCCGTAAACCGCGCATGCGCAACGACGAACCGCGGTCGCATCCGCGGTTTCTCCGCGCGGGGCGGAATCTCACTCGTCTCTCCTCTTTCCGGCAGGCTCCCTCTCCCGGCGCTGCTTGTTTGTTATCATGACGGAAATAAAGCCCGCGATAGTTTTTACCTCCGCTTTGTTTCCTCATTTTCCTCTCATACGCATCCCCCCCCCCCCCCCCCCGGGGTGGGCTCGATGATATCGGCTCTCGCCTACTCCAGTGGGCCACGAGAACGATCCTCCCGTTCTCGCCGAAGCTCGAGTACCTATATACGGACATGGGCGGATCTAGCAATTTGGCAACACCGGATTTTCTCCCTTTAAACCTATGGTAAATAATCGATGCTTGTCGGCGCACCTGGCCCCTCCGAGAATCGATACATTTCCGTAGGTTTAAATTGAAAATAAACAATGTTGCCGATTTTCTGGATCCGCCTATGTATACGGAGAGTACGGACTTGTCGGTAATTTTGAGGTTAGGTCATGGAGCTTTTAGGGCCCAAAACACCAGCCAACCTATGAATTCAAATTATCCATAGTGATTTATTATTACAGTTGTTGCGGCCCGTTGTTTGTAAAGCACGTATTTGACTTGGGTTTCGCGTAACTTCACCAATTTTTGCGGGAGGACGCTCGTTCATGAACATTCTTGGCCACTGTGGTTTGATATTGGAATCTTAAGATTGGCAGTGATATTTTTTGTGTTAGAAGGTTGGCTGCCTTTTTGGGCCTTAAGAATTCGTCATTTCGACATTTTCGTACTTTCCCTACAAAGTTGCCGTAGCCAAAGCTCTAACGGCGTGAAATAATGGATCGGAATCGGGTATGCATCACTGATTCGTAAAATAAGAGTGACAAAAACCATTGTGTACATTTGCAGTGGTGACGGTAATTACGTTAGAAAAGAGATTTCTACTCTGCGAAGTCCTTATCGTTCAGTAAATTCTACTTAATTCTTCTCTTCCTTAGAGATGCGATAGATCAGAGGTGCAGAAATTTGAAGAGACGTTTGCGCATTCCGTTCCCATAAAGCTATCCTGAGGCCATAAAGCTACTTCTGGACAGGAGCCATCGGAGGATCCCCATATTATGAAGCAAGTCCAACAGAGGATCAAGCTAATGATTGTACCCAAATGACTCTCAATTACGAAGGAAAAGTCTCAAAACTAGTTCAAGTCGGATAAATTCCTCGTCGAGTGAAAAAGGCGTGGGTATACTGGGGTCAGAGAAGAGAGGAGAATGCAGCGTAACACAAAAATATTACACTTGTCACAGCGATGAGATACGGAGCCTTAAGACGGACGAAGGGAGAGCGACGGTAATGGGAAACCAGTGCTGCTGGATGACATTTTTTCCGAGCGACTTAGACTGCAGGTCCGAGATCAATCAGGACGAATTGCAAGCTCTCCCCGGCCTCGCTAAATTAAGTAAGCTTGAGCAACTGCGATACGTGGACATTAGATGTATCGAATTCCGACGATAAACTTGATGAATGTGCCCACGGTTGCTGGGTCGCCTCGTCATTCCACGCTCGTTGAGCGAACAGTGGGGAGGCGAGAACGATCGACTATCGATATTTCCCCATTTGAAGCTATGCACTGAAAAAAAAAAAAATCTCGGTGTATTTACTAAGAAAAGGGTAAAATTACCAAGAATTGAGGGTTCTATTTGATCCCAGTTTTTTCTTGGTAAAATTACCATTTATGAAATTGGTAATTTTACCGAGAAATCTCGGTAAAACTATTGAACTTTCTCGGTAATTTTACTGCACCTTTGGTAAAAACGCCAATACTTTTTATCGACTGTGGTAGAATTACCGAGATAAAATGGCAAAGTTACCGGGAATTGATTACCAATAAAAGTGGTATTCTTACCTGAAGAAAACAGTAAAATATACCGGTTTTTAGGTAAGCTTACCAGTCTGTCTCGGTAAAATTACGAATAAATGGTAAAAAAGTGAGATGGTAAAGGTACCAACGGACCTTGGTAAAAACGCCGAGAATTTTTTTACAGTGTGGTAAAGAACCGATTATTAAGGTGTTCTTTGCGAACACCCTGTGTATCGATCTGTCATAGGTTTAAATGGCAGATCAATCGATAAATCGCAAAGCACGCCACGCTACTGATCGAACGGTTTTCCTTCGAACGGCAACCTTGTCGAACGGACTGGGCTATTACTTGGCACATAAGCTTGCAAGCACAAGCATCCGGCACAAGCTTGGAATTAGGGGACATCCAGGTCTCAGCAACGCATCGACTGTAGCAAACTGACATCGTTCGGATGGAATGAGATGAGCGAATGCGATGTTCGGTTTGATGTGATTGATGACACACGATGTGCACGATGTACGAGTGTACGGTGCTTGTCTGCCGCCCTGAGGAAGAACGCCGTATGAGCCTTCAGATGTTGCCGGGTTTCCTCCGATTAAAACCGAAATTACTGGGAAAATTGTTAATATTATTTTCCAAAAATTTCAGATAATTTTGTACGCGATTTAATTCAAAATATCTGAAAATTTAAAGGAAAATTGAGCATGAATGTTGTCACAAATACATGTTTTAGCAGGGGCAATTTGGCAACTCTGGAATGTTCATACGGCGTTCTTCCTTGGCACGGAAGTTGTGCACTGAGCTGGCCATTCGTCATCAATGTTGTCAATGCATGATGGGCTAACAGAGAAGCTGTTATCAAAATAAGCAAATCAGAAGAACTTACAACAATTTATTTCTGACTTTCGTCAAAGGTTTCGATTCGATCAAAGAAAAGAAGCCTTTTCTTTTCCTCTTTTATAATTTGTCTTCCATTTTTGAAACCGGTGGCACAACTGCAGAGCTTTCGTTAAATCGAGATGTGAATAAAATTCTTGACCGTCTTTAAATGAGATCCACGATAACGAACTGATCACCTTGATGGTCATGCTTGCCAATGTTTCGTATCAAGCCCACCTGCCATGAGTAAAAAATCATAAGAGATGAACCAGCTCTCAATTAACTATATACAGGGAAATCCCTCAGCATTTTAGGTGGCTCGGACTCCGCAAGACGGATTTCACAAATCCATTCAGTTCAGCCCAAACGAATCAGTTGTTTTTCCTACCCGCGCGTTAAAGTCTCCGAGGTGACAGAGCCATTTGAGATCAAAGCGCTGGACCAGGAGACACCATTTTTGTCTATCCAAGCTTACAATACTACAAAATGATTTAGAAACATATATCCTATTTCTACTTCAAATTTTTCGTGATTTTTGCTTTAAGTAGATAGTAAGATGGCACTTTCTTAAGGGGATGCTGAATGGAAAGCGTCGGCTCCTAACAGTAGTGCGTTCGTCCTACGGTCATGTTAGCCAAAAATGACCAATGTCTCCAACGTCTTGTAAGTTACGCTAACGGTCAATTGAATCGGGACGTGCAAAAACCGCTAATGTCCATTTTTCCAGTCTTCAGATGTTTTGAGTCATAAAAGAGTTGATACAACCATAAAAGTGATGAAAGGACTCGTTTTGGGATTAAGATAACCCGGAGACGAGTATTAACGCTACTTTCATGGTTACATCCGACTCCGAAAAGTATTATCAACTCACAAAAACTGAAGACTGGAAAAATGGACATTAGTGATTTTCCCGATCAAATTGTCCCGATTCAGTTGTAATGCATATACTTAAATCTTCAATTGAATAGTGACTGGCAGCCCAGTCAACAAGCTAAAGTCATTATAGCTCGACCTCTATTCATAGCTTCCTAAATGGTTTCATTTTCAACAAGGTCTAAATCATTACAATGTCTTCGATCAGGAGTTACAAACTTTGAAAGTTCAGTTAAATGCCAATGATGTCACACACGTGATATAAACAGAAACACATCATCTGCGGTAAAAGACGGAGGTCTCCACGCGACGGTTCTACCCTTGGATTGGAGTTGACTATAACCTCGGGTCCCGAAGTCGGGCGGCAGAAAGGCAGAAACGTGGTTGTTGTAGCCTATCCCGAGGCGGATGGGCATGCGCATCAGTTAGGAGTTTAGACACGGGGTTAAGTGTGAGCGTGAGAGCACGCCAGCATTTGTTTTGCTAATAGTTTTAATTGTGTTGACGAGCCATGAGTTGGTGAGAGCACCGCAGCGGATCGATTGTTGAACCGCTATCGAACGAACTCGATCGGCAACTCCCTATCTTCGCATTGCTACATATCGATCGAGGTCATTCGATATCGATTTAACAATCGAGCCGCTGGACGCTCCGCTCCAGCGCTGTCGGCTTTCCTTCACGCAACGCAATAAGCTCGTAAAAAAGAGCAATACACTGGAAAAAAACACATTGGATCTAGAGTCCAGACTCTCGAAAATATTGACAAGAAAAAATACTCTTGATTCAATCGGATTTTTGCTTGAATCAAAACAAAATCCGCTTAAATTGAGAGGCTTGGTTCTTGATTTGAGCTATATTCTGACTGCATCAAGAGTACTTTTTCTTGTCGATGTTTTTAAGAGTCTGGACTCTAGATCCAATGTGTTTTTTTCCCAGTGTAAATCATGAGAATCAGGCAACGTCTGGCTAAATTGAAAGAGTTCCTGCAAAGAATCGGTACATCGTGATTTGACCGACTAATTTGAGATACATTTTTGCGAGGAAGACGATGGTGCCGCCCTTAGTTTTGGCTGGAACCAAGAAGCTGGTTTTTTTGAAAAACAAGAAATTACTTATTTTAATTATCAATACGAAGAAAACGCGGCAACACGGATGAACTATCAGGATAGACATGTGTGGGCGAAAAAAGACGCGAGATGCGGTTTGCGCCGAGGAAACGCACAATGCCACGGCGCGACCGGCTCGGGCTAGAAAAGCGCGGAACATGTTGCGAATGTTGCGCGCATGTTGCAGGAATCCCGCTTTTCCGCACACTCATCGACAACTTCGGGATAGCACCATGCACGCGCGCACGTATGTGTATGCGAAAAGCGCATGCATGTGCTAGGAGTACCGGCGAGCTGCCATTGGCGAATCCGGCAAAATAAACATGATTTATCGGGCAAAATAAACTCCAATTTGTTATACATTAACCACTTAACCAATAACTCATAAATGTTCCTTATCGTCTCCTTTGCTCCTCCGACAGTTCGTCCGGCTCTTCTCTCCCCGCAACCACCTGCGCGCGGGGTGTCCCTCTCTCACTTGGTCGACTCACCTACACTGCCGTGCTAAGAAAAAACGTCGTATGGACATCCGAGAGTTGCCAAATTTCCTTTGAATAAATGCTTATTTTTGCGCATATTCCTTGAAATTTTTAGGAACTTTAGGTGAAATGGAGTTGTTGCATGTGTGAGGAATTTGCGATTTGACTGTTGATTCTTATGCAAAAGTTCGCGAGAAACACGATGGTGCCACTGGTTTTCTCTGAAATCAACTCCCAAGCTCAAAAAAAGCTCTCAAGTTGAGGCCAAAATAGAGGGAATATCCCACGCTATCCTGAGAGTCCACCTCTACATCAAAACAAACTCTCCATGCAAAGATAGGGAGCAAATACATTAGCGGGGTTGCCGTGTTTTTAATTTTAGAGTCCCTAAATAAAGTGACAGTCCTGTCAATGTATTTGCTCCCTATCTTTGCATGGAGAGTTTGTCTTGATGTAGAGGTGAACTCCCAGGATAGCGTGGGATATCCCCTCCATTTCGGCCTCAACTTGAGAGCTTTTTTTGAGCTTGGGAGTTGATTTCAGAGAAAACCAGTGTACCATCATGTTTCTCGCAAACTTTTACATAAAAACCAGTATAGTTAAATCGCAAATTCCTCACACATGCAGCATCTCCATTGTGCACAAAATTATCTGAAAAATTGGAAGGAAAATTTCTAAAAGTTTACCAGGAAATTCGTGTTTCATCGAAGGAAATTTGGCAACGTCTAAAGGCTCATACGGCGTTTTTTCTTAGCAGAGCAGTACAGTCCCTCGTGGATCCTCTTTTGAGCGTGGAATGAATCTTCGGCCGCGAGAGACATCAACAACGAAAACCTGACGCAAGATAGATTACAAGGCTTTGGAAACTGAGTCAGAGGTTAACTCGCCGACTCTGCCGTGTTAAGGGAGGACGCCGTATGAGCTTTCAGGCGTTGCCGAATCTCCTTCGAGAAAACTCGAATTTACGGGAACATTTGTAAACTTTTTTCATCCAATTTTTTTTAAAAAATTGTGTTCGTGATTTGATCTGAAGTGGAAACAAGGAGAAATATGCATAACAGCAATCAGAGATGTATATTTTCTCAGAGGAAATTCAGCAACATTCGAATGCTCACGTGGTGTTTTTCCTTAGCACGGCAGATCTCTGCTCCGGGTTCTAAACTCATGTTTCAGGAGGGACCCTTATTTATATTATGCACGTAGGCAGTGGCGATTCTTGCGAGTTGGCAATATTATGTTTCCTCCATTTCAATCCGTTGGAAAAATCGATTTTCGTCGAAACAAGCTGCCTCGCCGAGAATCAATTGTTTAACATACATTTGAACGGGAGATGATCAGCAATGCCAACTTTCAATGATTCTCCACATTGAAAAAAAAACACATTGGATCTAGAGTCCAGACTCTTGAAAACATTGACAAGAAAAAATACTCTTGATTCAATCGGATTCTTGCTTGAATCAAAACGAAATCCGCTTAAATTAAGATACTTGGTTCTTGATTTAAGCTAGATTCTGACTGAATCGAGAGCAATTTTTCTTGTCGATGTTTTTAAGAGCCTGGACTCCAGATCCAAGGTGTTTTTTTCCAGTGCAATATTAAACCTTTTTTTTTGCTGCTTATACAATTTTTACGCAGAACCAAAAAAAGAATGAAACGGTGAACGATTATGACACATCTACGACAACATGCTTAAATTTGAAAACCTGGCTCCGACTCAACGTACCACAAGAAATCGTCACTTCGCTTCAACACATCCTAATTAACGCGCTCCCGTAACGTAAACACGAAAGGACCACGCGGGGCTCCTACCTGAATACCATAAAAAATGGCATTTTAAAACCTGACAAATTCATTGAATAACTTTTTCGCGCGTCACGCACGGGCAAATTATTATCCATCGATGCGGGACAATGGGCGATGGGCCGAAGACGCCACCGGCCGCGGACAATGTCAAATTAATCACACGCTCATAACTCATCGAAGAGGCGCTTAAGTGAAACGGTCAAAGTCGATTAATTACTCAAATGCAGCTTAAAATGGGTTGCGTAACCCACTCATTATTTGCCGCGGTTTTTTTTTGTCTCGTTTCACGCGTCCATAACTGGAATTTCTGACCTAAAATATTAATTGCTGTGTCACTGAATATTTACAGCTAATTTTTTCCCGCGGATCCGCCGTTGAGAAATCGAAATCGGTAATCGTTGCCCGCCTCCCGACAGAGATTCGGAGACGGCTTTACTGACAGCTTTCGATTTATGGCCTTCCGCTCAGGAATTACGATGCCACTTGGGGCTTTTTATCAATTAATGTATCGTAATGAATCAATTAAGCCCGGTAAGCGCCGATCAACTTTCCATACGACACTGAATCAAATCAATACAACTATTCGATAGAGCGATACAGACACAAGAAAATGGGAATCAAATTAAAAGGTCGATAGGAGCTTTAGTGTGATGCCACATCACGAACCAGTGCCGCCTATTTAATTAATAGATGTTTAAACTGGGTATTTACAACTCTTGAAAATGGAAATCGATTATTTTTTTAAATACATTTCGATAATCATTAGAGTTTAATTACGTTAATTCAGAATAGAGATTTTTTCGAGTGACGCTTAACATTTCATAGTCATTTTGCTTTCTTTCTTACAGTCTTTCAGGAGTAACATTTGATAAATACTTAGCTGAAAATGTTGAAAATCAGCATTCATTTGTTCACTTCCCTCTTAAAAAATTAAAGCCGAGCGAAGTTTTGATTGGGAAACGTCCAAATCCGAAAAATGCATCTTTCAACTCTGACCTTCGAATGGTAAAGTCAACCAAAAGTTTTAAGAGTTACATTTTAACAATATATGCTAGGATTTATATAAGAATAATGAACCTGTCTTCTACATCGAATAACTTAGAGTAGACGTTTATGTGTAATGCATCAATAAAATATAAATTGAACAATGCAATTTTTAGAATTTACGATCCTTGTACAGTTTTACTTTTAAATAGTCTTAATTGGTTCTCTATTCTTTCAATTTGATTTTTGGGTATTTTTGGCACAGTATGTCAATTTTTCCATTGGCCTTTATGGGAATGAAATCAAATTAATCAAATTTCCTGATAGGTTGATTCTTTACGGACTAAGGACCTTGGTTCGTGTAGGCTAAAGAAATAAGCCTGATTTAAATTTTAAATTCGCATTTTTGAATTAAAGCCTCGAGAAGGCGAGTGCTTTGGCAACAGCGAAACGAAGTGTGCAAGAAGTGATTTAATGATTCCGGCCAAACTTTCCTCGCCGGATGCAACGCGGGCAACAATTTATCAAACCATGTTTTCGCACCAACTTAAATTAGTATTTCGGATAATTTGTTGTCCTTCTTTTTTCCGTTTCATTTTTTCAGTTGGGTTCCTCTCACTTTCACCATTTAACGCCTTTGCCTAATATTTTAACATGCTGCTTCGACTCGATACGTTCGCACCTTCTCCTTCGACTCACCCACTCCCCAAGGACATTCACGATGACGTCACACTGAGAAAAAACTATGGTTTATAAACCTATTAGAGGTAAATATGGAACACCTATAATAGTCGTAAATAAACTAATGATTCTCGGTCTGTGAACCATACTAAGGTCTCTGTACCTAATTAAGGTACCCCGTACCATAACTAAGGTATATGTGCTATTATTATATGTAGAAGGTACTACTATTAGTGGTGTTCCATATTTACCTCTAATAGGTTTATAAGCCATAGTTTTTTCTCAGTGCACTCTGACCCCAGCTTCGGCTACCCACGGTGCCAGGTTTTGGAGATATAATATCGAATGAAACAAGAATCTGCTAAAAATCCGTCTGTAAATCATGACGAGCACGTCAAAAAGTTCTGAAATTCACTCCTGGACGCGGATTTCAGGTGGTCAGTACCACGAATTTTCAAATTGACCCACTTTCCCTTTCGTTGTTAGCAACCAATATGCCTACTGAAAAATGATAACCTATACTACAGACATGTACGAATAGTATTGCAGCCTATTCAGCCACTTTTAAACATTTGTTTTTAATAAGCACTGGAAAAAAAAACCACATTGGATCTAGAGTCGAGACTCTTAAAAACATCGATAAGAAAACGTACTCTTGATTCAATCAGATTTTTGCTTGAATCAAAAGGAAATCCGCTCAAATTAAGAGGCTTGGTTCTTGATTCAAGCAAAAATCCGATTGAATCAAGAGTACTTTTTCTTGTCAATGTTTTAAAGAGTCTGGACTCTAGATCCAATGTTTTTTTTCCCAGTGAGTGAAATGATGTTGCCCAACAGTATTTGGCAGCGTTTGGGTGATCACCTGATTTGAGGCATTTTTCCATCATGCTTCATAAATTTAGGAAGTTTTCAAAATATTTGTATTTCTCGATAGTAAATTTTATGAAAGGTGATCTAATTTAAAGGCTGTGCACTGAGATAAACATTTGTGTTATTGTATTTTTTCGGTTATTATAGGAGGAAATACACAAATCAACCCCAATTCTGTGTTGGTTTTGGTACAGTTTGCGGTGAATTTAGCGCAGTAAACAATGGAGGGATCAGGAAACCTCAGAAACAACCAAAGACTTGGGTTATGCTATATTTTACTTCCCATATTAACCAAACTTTCGTGTCGAGTTTTTCTGTGAGTGAGTGCAAGCTTGAGTGCGATGTGACAAAGATGCGAAAAATGTCGCACAAAAAAGTATGCAAAAGTCGTTGACGCTTGGATGGTCGACAACGAGTCCCACAGGGTTCGTCGAACAAACAGGAAATGCATTGTTAGCGCGCTCTACGACAAAAAAGCGGGTTAAAATGTCTTTTCCCCTTCATTTTCCTACCGAGGACGGATATCCCCCGACGCGGACAGCTCTCGACGCGGCATCCACACCCACGCACGCGGGACCAGATGCAAGTTGCTATAATATTTCTTGAAAAAACATGACAGGTTTCTTTCTCATCAATCTTCCCGGCCGCGTCTCCGCCGCGAATAGTAGCATCATTCTCATCGCGGCACGCATGTTTTGTCCGACTCGTCCGACCGGCAAAAATAGCATCAATCGACCTGTTAGAATGGCCCGTGAGAGGAAAGGTTTGGGCGGGACGATACGATGGGCAGCTTAGCGAGTCACAGAATCGTATTTGGATGGTTGAATAGATGAAAAAAGGAGAAAAAATGTCTGCTTGGATGGCATTTTTGTGCCTAAAGGGACACGACGCGACGTTGGGAACGTATAAGAATTCAATAAGCCGGTCAAACGTTTGAAAGACTCGTATTTTGATGGTTGCATCCGATAAATTAGCAAAAAATAGCAGTTTGGGCTAGGGAAGTAAAACTGAATCCTTCTATAATTTAACTATTCGCCCCATTGTATAAAACCAAATTAATGGTATTTAATTGCCAAGCCAAATGAAAGGACCAAACCCTCAATTTCCCAGGAGACTTTAACGCACGTGTAGGAAAAATGAACCATTTTGCTTTAAAATTGAATCGTTCAAAATTTAATTATTTAATACTCAAAAACTGACCTACTTTGCGCAGACGGTTGAGGATTTAGACCTCTCTCTCGGACTTGTAAAATTTTAAAATATGTCATTTTACTTACGGTCATGAATCGATTCTGAATCAAATCAGTTTACAGGATAAATCGAATAACTCTCAGCTGCTGGCTTTATAGAACGCATGCAAGAGATCGTCCGTTAAAGTTCTTACCTGCGAACACAAAAGAATAAACAATATTAACAAGAATACTTTCAGTAAAACACAGCCAAAATTATAAGCATAATACATCAAATTCACTTTGAGACGCTGTCATAATTTAAGTTTTGATTGGGGTTGAAAAAGAATCATTGGTTAAATGGCCACTAAACCTGTAACATAAAAGTGTAGACTGCTATTTTGAGCACATCCTTAAGTATTCTTGTCTTATATATTAGGCTATCGATGTTTGAAAGCTTTGGTCTGAGTGGAACTTGCCCCCGAGTTGTCGTGAACCGAAATATTTCGGTTCCTAAGAGCTAAACCTTCGGTGTGTTGAATTAGATCTCGATTCTGTCAACTAAAGAGATCGGTTCGGACAAATGAAGGCTCAGTCGTTAAAACAGAAAACACCCACAGAGTTCCTTGATCCACACGATAGAGGCTTTTCCTCTGTGAGGAAGAGTAGCGATTCTCGAAAGACAGTTTTTCCTCTATTTAAATTATGTAAAACAATCGATCCTTGGTAAGTCAGTTTGCTTTACCAAAAGTTCGATATTTTAAATGCATTTAAATGGAGGAAAAACAGGGTTGCCAACTTGCAAAATTGCCACTGGTGCAGACGGATCGGTCGATTACCTGCGTCATAGGCGGTACGATCGTTTCTGCTTTCTATCGATTTGGATCCAAACAAAAAGAATAGATTACCTATTCCAGGGCTTCGAATGAGAATAAATCGATTTATATCGATCCTCTATGACGCAGCACCAGCTAATAGATTCCAAAAGAGGTGGGAGGCTGACGGTGCGGCGCTCGGGCACTATGAGTTCCGTTGGACGACGCCGGACGGTCAAGCATCCCGGTGCGCCCAGCAAAAAGCGCATATCGCCGTAAGGATTAAATGGGAGTTGCGCGGTTGTTCCGCAAACCCGACTGGCGAGGCGTTAAAGGCGACGCTATTATATTCGCGGGATAAGTTACGAGCGGCGTATTATTCAATATTCATTTAAGCCATAACGTTGATTGTAAGAAAATATAATGCGAAAAACGCGGGCCCGGTTTTTGTGTGGGTTTCAATGCGATAATAAAACACATCTTAGAGGAACATATGACTAATGCAATAATGTATTTATGGATTAGGGCAGTTTTGACAAAAAAAGAAAGAAAATGTTAACGATTATAATCTGAAGTGATGTCCCCGCGACCGGTCGTAAACCTCTAATCTCCGATCGGGCGTAAGGCCCCGCAGGCTCGTTCTCCGTGCCCTTGATGTCACATCTTGTCCGAACCCGTCTTTTCACCTGCCAACCGTAGATTGATTTCAAAGCTGGGAAAATCAGTGCTGCCATTTTGTTTTATCAGAAGATTCCGAAATAATTCCGATTTCCGGAAACATATTCCGATTTGCCAAAGTTCCGAGAAAACTTCCGATTTTTTCAAAACTTCCGGGGAAAAATTCCGAAATACACCCGGATTTAGTTCCGAGGATCTTCAAATTTGACCAAAAAGTCCCTAAATTTGATCAAATATATGGTCAAACTGGCGAAAAACCGCAAACTTCGAGGAAATTCCGAAAATAGCTCAAAATTCCGGGACAAGTTCTGATTATTTGAAAAGTTCCGAATTTCGGAATTAATTCCGGGAAATGGCGGCACTGGGCAGAATATTTGCGCTCTTGTGCGAGAATTTACAAAATGCTGAATTTCCCGCTACAGCAGTTACTTTAGCAATGCCAGGATGTAAAACTAACTGCTGTGGCAGGTAATTCACCATTTCATAAGTTCTCGCACACTTTTCTTACATGCAGAATGTTAAATCAACATCACTTTTTTTCGGTGCGGAGGGACTATTCTTGTTTTATCACTACAACGTGCCAACGTGAGTTGAGTTTAGCTTCCAGCTCTTGTCTTCAGCAGACCTAGAGGTCGATAATCTATATTGGCTACCAAAATGCCTAAATGCCGACCATCTGACGTCAAAGCGGCGGTCGGAGGCTGCGTTGTCAAGTTGGATTCTATAATGATTTTCCAGATTTTAAATATTGCTGTTAGAATCAACAATCTGGGCCACACTATATATGGCCTCTTTCTTTCTTCCTCTTACTCTCTGTGTGTTTTGGTGCAAAAAAGGGTAGCATTACTTGAAGGGAGATGTCTCCTTTGTACCGATGTCCATTCCATGCACATAAAATGGGACAGGTGAAATCAAGAAATCGGAATGTGAAATCCTTGATAGACATTTAATTGTCGAGAAATCTCAAACCTTGGCGACTGATTTGCCAACGCTGGAAGCCAGGAATGCACTTCAAAAACCGACGAATGTCACGATTCTCTTCGGTTTGAAATTTTCCTGACTCAGTTTTATTGATTTTACTTAACTCTCAACACTTCGTGTTGATTCAAGCCACTGCACCGTAAAATTTACGACCGGGTGCACTTAACCGAACACCGAGAAATCCTACTTGGATACACCGGGGCAGGTGTACGGAGATTCCTGAAATTCGGCTGCAGTATGAACTAATCTCAAAACGCTACTAGTGTCAAAATCCACAACTAGAATAAATGCTAATAGGAAGATTATAATGAATGAGGCATTTGGCTAAGAGCAAACAAAAGCGCTTAATTTGTCACACGTTATTTACTCTTTGAAATGTTACGTAGAAAATCAGGCACAAAACGAGAGGTTTGGAAATCAACCACTTAGGAAGACGTAAATTGTTGTATTTAGCATAAATTAACAAGCATAGAAATGACGTCATTTTTGTGTCACGTTAATCAGTGTTGAGCTAATGTCACACGATCAACCAGCTATCAAAATATTAAGGTCAGGTGTCGTGATTGGCATATTCGATGACTTGGACCAATCACAGCACTTGACCTTAGTATATTGATGGCAAACGATTTGATCTTGTGACACTAGCTTTAAAAGTTTGAGTTGAAAGCTTAAAAGATGATTTCGGAACTTTTTGTTGCGTAGATCACTTTCTAAATACAATTCTGAGGCAGAAACATGCTGGCTTAATTATTACCTTATGCAGTGGCCCATTGGACATCAATCTTAGGCATGAAACGTATACTTTGGCAATTAAATTAAAGTACAGATCACCACAATCACCATTTAGCTCGGCCGGGAAATGAAAATGGTACATTTACATTCGCGCACATGTCAATTTCTTGTTTGTTGTATTGGAGAATTTTCACGAGCAAATTTTATTACTGCAACTGAGAGTGCTTGACAAACTGCTTTCGCAGTAGTTTTCATAACTTTTTTCTGATTTAGAATATTATTGTAAAATAGATGTGCAAGTGAGAAAATTTGCCCCTTTATGACGTCATCAGGCGTCATTTTCCATTTAAATTTAAACATCACGTGTATTTTGGCAAATTAGGTCATTTGGTCATATTTTATCTGATAATTCTTCATTTCAGAAACCAAGGATGGTCTCAAGCTCATTTCGCACAGTAGTTTCTTTTGAAACATAAAATTCTCCAAATTTCAGATACCTGCAAATTCTGTATCGTGATTTCCTATTTTTTAAGCGTATCCCATTTGTTGCTGAAAATGTTTTTTTCTCTTTTTTTTCATTTTGCTATTTGTTGGATTGTTTTGTTCAAAAGGAACAAAACAATGTTGAGGGAACGTGGAACGTCCTCTCAACGTATGAGAGCATTCTCGATGAACGAGTGGATCCAACATTCACGCTGCCGTGCTTAGGAAGAACGCCGTATGAGCCATCAGCCGTTGCCAAATCTCCATCGAGAAATCATACATTTTCGGGAAAATTAGTCACCATTTTTCTCGATTTTTCCAGAGAATTTTGTTCGTAATTTAATCTAATAATTCTGAAAATTTCAAAGGAAAATATTCATAACTTTCTTCAAAAATAAACATTTTCTGAAAGGAAAGTCGGCAACTTTTGAATGTCCATACGACGTTTTTCCTCGCACGGCAACATGGACGTCCACGACAGAAAGGACGAGCAGATGGGAATTCCAGGGAACTTTGATGAAAAATGAGGGGGGAGCATGGCTCGGACAGGGGCACGGGGCTGGACGCTGGAGTGGCGCACAGTGGATCGAGTCAATAAGAGAGGTCGGACAAACTTTGGAAACTTTAAAAGCTTATAACTCCGTTCATACAGAACTTTGAGGTTCTAAAAATGATCTCATTGGTTTTCTTGTGAAATTTTCTTCCATTGCAGTAGCACCCATTAAAATTTAAAATGTGACGAAATAAACATCGAAATTTGCAGATTTTGTCAAAAAGTTCATGTTCGACCTCTCTAATTGACCCGATCCACTGTGTGGCGATGGTCGGGCGTCGCACAGTGGATCGAGTCGATTAGAGAGGTCGGACATGAAATTTTTTACTAAAATTGGGAATTTTCATGTTTATTCCGTCCCATTTTAAACTATAAGGGGTGCTTCTAGAAGAAAATTTTACGAGGAAACCAATTGAACCACTTACAGAACCTCAAAGTTTTGTACAAACGGAGTTATAAGCGTTTAAAATTTCCAAATTGTGTCCGACCTCTCCTATTGATTCGATCCACTGAGCGTCGGTATGTCGGTAGCGGCTGGCGATGCGTGCAGTCGGGGACAAGCTTCCGTGAAATATTGAGCGCGTCATTTGTCCGACGATATCTCTTCGTAGACAACCAGCATTTCTCAGCCTAGTGATATCATAGCGGGCTCGAAACGGAGCAATATTTCAGATGTTAGCAACTTGATTAAGCGCCGCCTACGGGGCTGCCAGAATTCACGCACTTCGTATCACTTTGAATGCGACGCCAATAATGTTTAAAATACTATCCGAAAAGCATAATTTGAGAGTGTGCGATACGAACTACGTAAACAGTGCGTATTCAGGCGCTGAATTTCTGCCGACATCACACGCTAAAAATGGGAGCTGGAAATGGGAGCTGAAAATGGAGGTCACCGATGCAGCGTTGAGTGGTCCCCTGAAAAATGGACCAAAACACAAAATTTTCAGCGATCGATGAGATCAGTATTAATCAGCCATCAATTCACTTCTGTTCTTAAAATGGCGACCTGAGTTTTAATGTTACGCGTAATATTGTAAAAATTTGTAAATTTGTACAAATTCGTAATATTTTTCGTATCAAGTGAACATTAGCTGAAAATGGGTCTGGAGTATCAACATTCAACAGCGACACCGATGTACCCTTATCAGGACTCCATTTTCAGCGTGTAAAGTCGACTCTAGTTGGCTCTTTCACATGGGGGTGAAACATCCATCGAAGAGTCCGAACCGCACCACCGGCCAATAACAAGCGCTTAGCCGGACCCAAGTGCAGTTGAATGACTACTTTTTGGGCCCTATAAAAGCTCCATGACCTAACCTCAAATTCATCGACATGGCCGCACCCTCCCTCTAGCTTTTACTCATGAAAAGTCTAGACAGTTGGCTGTAATTATTGTTTGCAAGGAATCGCTCTGGCAACTCCGGGCGAGGGTCCGCAGAAATCCAGCGTAAAACAATAGCTCATCGCAGGTCCGAACCCGGTCGGTTACAAATCAAAATGCCGGGCTTTGAATAGGGAGGAAAGTGAAAGTGGGACTGAAATTATGATTCCCTGCAGCCCGGTTCGGGACCGTTCGTTGCAGACTCGCGCTCGGTCCTCCGCACAGTGGAACGAACTGATGGAAGAAGTCGGACATGAAATTTTTGGCTGAAATTTCAAATTTTTATGTTTATTTCCTCGTTAATTCAATTTCAAAGGGTGTTTCCGTGAGAAAATTTCACAATAAAACCTCTTTGGAACTGTTCTGTTTCATATTTCCGAAAATATAAGCTTTCAAAGTTTCCAGATTTTGTCCGACCTCTCATATTGACTCGATCCACTGTGCGGCGCGGCGCGCGTTTCGCGGCATTGCAGCAGCGCGACGTCAAATTCTAAGTTATATCTTCATAAATTTCTATTAATTACTTCATAACGCTGGAAATGACACTCGGAGCTGGGCTACGCGCCACGCTGGCGCTTGACTGCATTACGCGCAGTCGTCCACGCTCCTCACTGGAAAAAAGTCTCTTGGATCCAGAGACCAGACTCTCAAAAAATTTGACGAGAAAAAAAGATTTTGATTCAATCGGATTTTTGCTTGTATCAAAAGGAGATCAGCTTAAATTGAGAGTCTTTGTTACTCGATTCAAGTAAAAATCTGGTTAAATCAAGAGTACTTTTTCGGGTCAAAATTTTAAGAGTCTGGACTGCGATGGACGTATTTAGTGGTGACGTCACGGAACGACACTGTCGGTTTGATACCTGAAAAGTCTAAACGTGCCCCAAGAAACAAGCATAACCTCCAAAACGAGCAACTGACGAAAGAATGCTAAAACTCGCCTAAAACCAAAAAGTTAATCGATGAGACTGTAAAATTATGAAAGCTGGTCATTTTCCAAAACTTTTGAGACCACATTCACAAGAATTGATGATAAAATAAGCTCGCGCTAACGTACTTCAGTCATCTCACGAAGCCCCCCCCCCCCCTCCCAATCCTCTTGTCTATTTCCCACGGATTCCCGTGAAATTTCCTCTAATTATTCACTTTGAGGTTATGTTCGTTCGTTGGGGCACGTTCCGACTTTCGAGGGATTGAAACCATATCGAGATGTGACATCACACTGAATGCATGTATGGAAGCGTCTACTGGGGGTTGGGCCGCGGAGCGACCAAAGTGGCATGCCCCGTGGTATTTTATAAACGCACGCTTTCAGCACAACAGAGAGACTACGGCGCGGTGCTAGGTTCATCGAGTTCTTGACCGAACAGAGCCTCCGTCTTTAAAACGAAATTCACGAGGGTCACAAAACATAAGTATTTAAATTTTCTCGGCACGATACTTGCTGCCGAGGCTCCGTTGAACTTTTCAAGTTCATGACTAAAATGAGAGTCGTAAAGTGTACGATGATCCCGTGGCACTATCGTCGTTCAGGAAAGGGCAATTTCATTTTAGGCCATAAAGCGAGCTCGTAAAACGGACGCGAGCATAAGCAAAAAATAGGTTAGGAATCGATTCCTGGATTCCGTGTCGCGGTATTCCTATTGATCGAATCGTGCACGAGATCCAACAGCAAAACTTTCTTATCATTACTTTTATTGGTGCCTTCGATTCCATCACGGGCCGCCCGATCTTGCCTCTGCCATCTCGTCGCACAATGGATCGAGTCGATGTGTGAAGTTCGACAAAATTTGGAAACTTTAAAAGCTCATAACTCCGTTCGTACAAAACTTTGAGGTTCTAAAAGTGGTTCCATTGGCTTCCTCGTGAAATTTTCTTCTTGGCGCACCCCTTCAAGTTTAACATAAGACGTAATCAATATCAAAATTTGCTAATTCAGTCAAAAATTTCATGTCCGACCTCTCCGATTGACTCGATCCACTGTGCGTTGGTTGGACCGCAGAATTCTCGCTTTCATGTTTAACTGCAAATTCGTTTGCTATCCCGAAGTAGGGCAACATTGCATTGCGATCAACAACAATTCGTCGCTCTTTTGATAGAAGAACATACCTACACTTCGCGATGACCCTATCCTGCCGTACTGAGGAAGAGACCTACATGAGCCATCAGGCGTTACCAAACGTTCCAAAACAAATCGCGAAATTACAGGAAAATTTGTTAATGTTTCTCCTCCAATTTTTCATATAATCGCATTCGTAATTTAGCAAAAAAGTCTAAAAATTGCAAGGAAAAATATTAATGACGTCATTCCGAAATAAATATCCAAAGAAGAAATTTGGCAACAATCAAATACTTGAACGGCATTTTCACTTAGCACAGTAGTATTGTCGATATATCGTCGTTCTCGTGACGTAAGGGCGTAACTCGATTTCAACATGAGCTCCGGAAAGCATAGAGTTAAACCGAAAACAGGGCTCAGTTTGAAATAAATACGCCCTTACGTCGGTGTAGCGACGATATGACTCAATGATTTCCCGGGCTCATCTCTAGGAGTAGTACACCCGTATGTCAGTCAAAGAATAGTCGATTCCCGGACGAAAAACTGTTTAAAAATGCGAATTTTCCACTCCGGAATTTTAATCTTGCTGGGGAACTGTCGACAACTTTTGACTTAAAATTTCACTGATCTTCCTGCAAAATTTCTGGGGGAGCACTGCGGACGCTTCTTACGCCCCCCTCTCCTCCCTTTCAGATGTCTTGATCCGCCTATGTGCTGGTTTTGCGATTTCCACCATCAATTTTGAAAGTTCCTTTTAACCTGCACGAGGGGATTTCTCTGGGCTGTTCGGCCGGCGCGGTGATATGGTGACCCAAACTGCATTTGGGCAGCGGATCTTTCTCACGCACGAAAGCGAAGGAGTCTTCGAGCAGGATAGCTGCCGTCCTGAAATAAAACGCCCTACGGACATGCGGAAGTTGCCAAATTGTTCTCATTAAAAATCGGATTTTCTTAATAGCTTCAATACCTTTTTCATTGGTTTTTTCGTCTAATTACAGTACACTTTCGTCAAAGGTGTGCGAATATTTAAGGGAAAAAAATTCGCAAATTACCTTACAAAATAAATGATTCAAGCTGGAGGTTGCCGAAGAAGGTCCTTGATTGGGTTCCTCCTAGGAGGAGACGTAGAGGACGCCCAATGAGAGGTTGGAGAGATGAGATTGAAGTACACTGGAAAAAAAAACACATTGGATCTAGAATCCAGACTCTGAAAAACATCGACAAGAGAAAATACACTAGAATCAATCGGATTTTTGCTTAAATCAAGAACAAAGCCTCTTAATTTGAGCGGATTTCCTTTTGATTTAAGCAAAAATCTGATTGAATCGATAGTATTTTTTCTTGTCAATGTTTTCAAGAATCTGGACTCTAGGTCCAATGTGTTTTTTTTTCCAGTGTAGAAATGTTAAGGTGCTCAATGCCCGAAGGGTTATGGTTCGACGGAGGGCAGTGGAGGCTAGGTGTCGTAGAGCGCTAGGGAGTGCTTAAAAGCGTCTTATTTACAGGGTTATTCAAAAGTCACGCACCACTGGTCATGAGGGGGATGGCCATTTGAAATTTTTAGTTGCCCCCCGCCCCCTTCCTCCTGAGGGGGTAAAAAACTGGGAAGTACCTAAAAAAGTTTTCCTCTCGATATGAGAAAGAACGTCACAAACCGCGAATCGATATCTTACTTGGAACTAAAGTTATGGCCAGTGGTGCGTCACTTTTGAATAACCCTGTATATGTAGGAAATTTGGAAACGCTCAATGTCGTTTCGGCGTTTTTCTTCGCGGGGGGAGATAACGAGGCGAGGGTCGTCGTTCGGCCGTCTAGGGACGCGGCCCTGCCTGACGTGTTCATTATCATAGCGACATGAGAAAGCCAGGCAGTGAAATCGGGACGGGAGTACGGGACGCGGCGCCGGGCCGGAGATGGGAGAATGGGATTCAGGGGCATGTAGTGGTCACTGAAAGTGAGAAAGTGCGGGGCTTATCTGCGCCTATCATCTGATCCGCGGCTGGCATAGGTCACTCGGGGACTCGCACATTCTAATCCTCGGTTGTTAGTATTGTCCGAGTGCTCCGGGTCCGACGTCGAGACGTGAGTGTCGTTTCCGCGGCCCGGCCGGCGCTACGACTCCGACGTCACTGACGTCGGCTTCCCGCGCTCATGATGATATTACACGCCTTTGATTGATAGTCCGCTATCGCGCCCACATCCAAAGCAAATATTAACTCGCTGCCCCGCGTCGACGTGTTCCAATAACAAGATATCCAGCAGCCCGAGCAGCGAATTCTAACGAGGGGCGCCAACTTTCGCCTTCGAATGTGATTCACTTTCAGGATTGGTCACTGGTAAAAAAAAACCTCTTGGACCAATGCCGCAGTGCATTGACTTATTAAGAGTGCAGTTTCTTGTCGCCGGATTTAAGAGTCTTGAACTCTTGTTTCGAACGGATTTTGCATTGAAACAAGAGTCCAGACTCTTAAATCCGGCGACAAGAAACTGCACTCTTGAACCAAGAGGTTTTTTTTTACCAGTGGCATGGTCAATTCTCAGCGATCATTTTTTTCTGCATTTAATTCACAGTTCGGTTATAAAGGGACATTTGGAGTCTCGAAAATCATACACTATTTTGATTAAACTCGGCTCAAACCGACTTTTCAAACGATGACAATTCTGGGCATAAAGTATAGCATTGATAAGGTTTTCTTGGAGACTTTAACGCAGTGTTAGAAAAGTAAACTATAACATTTATATGCGTGCGGAACTTCGTCAAAAAATGTATTCAAGTGTGCTAGACATGAATGTTAAATGAAACATGACTTACTCTGGACGTGAAGCATAGAATTGATGAGGTTTTTTTTGGAGACTTAAACGCAGAGATAGAAAAGTAATCTAATATTTCTGCGGGCAGAAACTTCGTCAAAAAACTTGGTAAAGTGTATTGGACACCGATGCTAAAATTAAACACAACTTATTCTGAAAATACAGCAGAGCATTTGTGGAGTGTTACTTGGAGACTTAAACGTAGGGTTAGAAAAGGAAACTAACATTTTTGCGTGCAGCAATTTCGTCAAAAAACTGTGAACAAGTTTACTTGAAACCGAGGGCATCAAGCAGAGCATGATAAGATTTTCTTAGAGACTTAAACGCAGAGTAAGAAAAGTAAATTGACATCTCAAGAACTATTAGATACATACCCTACGGACTTAGCTGATAACAACCACCCGTTTTAACCAAAATAATCACCCTATTTTCCCTATACTTTCTTTACCTATCGCTTTGTCTATCAATTTAATCAGCTCAATGCAGGGAGAAAATCGTAAAATCCTTACGAACTCGGCTCAATAAGAAGGAAATATACTTTTTGCGAGAAAAATCCTCCATTGCGTGCACTGAACAAAAAAGTTACAGGCTATACAGACATACCGTTCGTTCCGGGCTCAAAAGCCAAAAGTTCCAGGTGCTAGAGCCGTAGCTTCGACTGCTTCGGGTGCTACGCCCGGAACTTTCGGCTTCTGAGTCCGGAACGCGGACGGTACGTCTATGTAGCCCGTATGTCCGGCTTCCAAGGCCGGAGTTTTTTTTTCAGCGTGGCCGACGAAGAAAAATGAAGGACAGTTTGGGAGAAATAATAGCCGGAATGTGAGGACAGGCGAAAAGTGAAGACAAGCAGGGGACGAGACGCAAAACCGGAGGAGACGGGTACGGGAAGGAAAGGACGGTAGCGGGGGGAGGGGCGACGGGGGCGAGGGGGTTGAAGAGAAGATGGAAGAATGTTAAACTAGATTTATGATGATCGATGACTCATAAATTACGGTAATGTCCGAGACTCGGCGAGTCCCGAGCCGGTGAGCCGCGGGTCTGCCGCGCGGCCGTGTCTCCGGGGTCCGGGACCGGCGCGGCCCGGCGCGGCGACCGGCTCGGCTATGAAACTCGAATATTTCCGCCACGGCCACGGCCATGGCCACGGCTCATGTTGCCGCGCTCCGCCGACACTCCCGTCCGCCCCTCGTCTTCATTAACCATCCGCACCACCCTTCCGCTCCTCAACTATTCGCGAATTTATCCCACCAAATAGAGAATTTGCATGAAATTTTTTTAATGCTTCATCTGAAAGTACTTTAACACTTAAAAAAAATTCTCGGCGTTTTTACCGAGGTCCGCTGGTACCTTTACCATCTCACTCTTTTTACCAATTATTGGTAATTTTACCAAGACAGACTGGTAAGCTTACCTACAAACAGGTATTTTTACTGTTTTTTTTTCAGGTAAGAATACCACTTTTATTGGTAATCAATTCCCGGTAACGTTGACATTTTATTTCGGTAATTCTACCATAGTCGATAAAAAAAATTGGCGTTTTTACCAAGGTCCAGTAAAATTACCGAAAAAGTTCAATAATTTTACGGAGATTTCTCAGTAAAACCAATTCCATTAATGGTAATTTTACCAAGAAAAAACTAGGATCAAATAGAACCCTGAATTCTTGGTAATTTTACCCTTTTCTTAGTAAATACACCGAGATTTTTTTTTCAGTGAAGAGCTGATTTTACAGTATTTTTCATAAATTTTTTCTGATATGAGAAATAGTATGAAAAAAATATTTGAAAGTGAGAAAATGCACGGCCTAGGGACGTCATCTGACGGCATTTCCCATTCAAACACGTGTATTTTAGCAAATTAGATCATTTTGTCATATCTTCTTCGCTAATTGTTCGATTCATGAACCAAAAGTATCCTCACGTTCAGTTCACGCAGTAGTTTCCACTTAAACACGAAATTCATCAGACCTGCAAATTCTCTAATATCCTACACATTTTGGTGATGAAATTCGACGTCTTGAAGGGTTTCCTGAATTTCTTCATTTTCCGATTCCCAGGTTTTCCCTGAACCTCGAATTAAACTTCCACGCATATATCTTTTTCTGTTTTTGACTCTGTTTTTGACTTGCCCACCCTCTTCCTCTGCGGACTTCTGCGAAATGCCACTGGCAAAAATCTCTAAATGTTCTTATGAATTCCAGGGTTTCCATAATTCCCTCATGTCTCGATTCCCTGACTTTGCCATGATTCCAAATTGTTGAACTCCCTGACTTTTTCTGACAATTGAACAAGACTCCCACTTAGAGCATCCTCTTACATTCTGCATCTTTGAAATTGTCAATTTTGGGAAACTTGTCTTCTTCAATGATGCAAAATGACTACTCTGCGCAATGATATAATTTCATGATTTGCATTGTACACATATGTCGTGGTCAAATCCCGAATCCTGGTCACATCGCATGTGACTGGTCAAATCCACTTGTGGGTTAGGTTAGGTTAAGTCAGGGGAGGATCGCCTAGATTGGAGTTTATTCATTGGTTTTGGACATACCCCAACCGACCGTTTTCTGGGACACATTTGAAAGGAATCAATATGAGGGGCAACTTTGTTGAGGGACAACGTGGTTGTCTAACATTGGGTAAAATCCCAATTTTACAATGAATGAAACGAAGAAAATTTGAAGGCTCGGGTCAAATCGTGTCGAAGGGTTGAATGAATCGGATGATTAAGCTATCACTCTGCCGTGAGTGGTAATTGAGGTTAGGTGGTCGGTGAATAGGTTGCGCCCGGAGTCATTGTAGCTGAATCACTGTATCGCTCCTTCGTTCAGTTTTCGTAGCTTCAAACTCGGCCTGTCAGTCCAAGATTATTTCCAATGGCAGCCAGCTTCGTTGCCAGCTTCAGAGGCTATTTTGATCGATTGTGATTTCCTTCCAATTCATGAGGAATGGGTCGTTCCGTTCCCAAATTTGACACCACTGGCAGCCGCTTTAAGTTTATTACTTGGTGTCCCGTCCACCGGCCAGCTTCTGAGTGCCGGGACGAGGAAACTGTTTCCCGACGTTGACAAATGGGCATATTTTTTTCCTTTTTGAGATAAAAATGAGGAAATTACTCGAAAGCTTATGTCACACGATCAAACCGTGCCATCAATAAATCAAGGTCAAGTGATGTGATTGGTCCAAGTCATCGAATGAGCCAATCACGACACCTGACCTTGAAAATTTGATGGCTCGATTTGATCGTGTGATATCATCTGAGGGTTAAGATAATTATGTGAGGGATCATGAAAAAGAGGGATCAAAACGAGGGTTATATACCTATTTCGTATTGTTACGATAGTAAACTCGAAAACGTACATTTTTCCAATTTTAAACTGCTGAGTGATTATACTCGATGGCCATGAAAATTTTCCTGTTTGTGATGCTGTGTTAAATGTTTCCTTTAACGTCCTTTCATCATAAAGTGAACCAATTATTGGGCCTCGGGCCTCCCTACAAGCTATTCGTAAAGAACAAATGTGAATCCACGCTTTAGCTTGACCATCAGACAATTCTATCAGGCCTAATTAGAACCCATAATTAAGGTTTGATTCCAGAGGCCTCGAGTAGTACACCTACGTGTTTTTTTTTCCTTGTTCTGATGGAATGACGAGATATGTCTTGATGTATGGCAATTTCTCCTTAGAAATTTCGTATCGGGGCTACATATCGTGAACGAGAAATTTTCTGAGCGGCTTGGAGTCATCCATCTTCGTCTTTACATCCAGAACGCACAATCTACTTGCTCAGTGGACGCACGGTTTCTAAGCCGGGTAATACAATTTATTCTAACCAACAGAAAAAAATATTCATGCATTATCAGAGGACTTGAGGAGGGTACACGGATCTTTTTCGGAACCTAAATCAAGGACTTTCAAAAAGGTTTCAATAGGGATATTAGTATAATTTGTCATTTCCTAGACGAAGGCACGTAACTCCATTCCACGAATGCAAAACTGACTCAAGCGGTTAAACCTTCTACAATAGTTGGACTTCGCATATTATGTCCAAAACTTTGCAGACTTTTACGCGTCACCAAACGAAAAAATACTAATAAAACTTTGAGTTAGAAACGATGGTCAGTTTCCTGGGGAAATAAAAATGTCTTGGTGGAATTTTGCGGAGTTGTAAGGAATGTAGCTACGTTGTTTTGCCGAGGAGACGAAACCTTAAAAGGGGCCGAAAGTTTTTCAAAAGCGGTGCTTTCGAGGTAATACAAAAAATATCAATGACCTTAAAAATGGCGCCTAAGAGCGGCAAGGCTAAATTCATTCGGAATTGGTGCAGGTTAATTTGCTCTTCGTCGAAGTATGGAAATGTAATATTCTTACGGCAATCGGTTGACAGAGCATTAAAAAACTTAGATTTCAATCGGTAAATATAAGTGAGAAGTCAGGGTTTTTTTCTACTGCACTTTACTGAACTTTATTTTCCGTCGCGGATGCAGCTATTCTTCTGTCAATTCGCAATTTTACAATGTGCTCTGTGCGACCTCGGTTTACAAAGCACGAGCGCACTTCAGACAAGCGTCAGGAAAGACAGGTCCAAGAGATTATTTTCTTCTTGTTAACGATATGACATTTAAACAAAGAGCTCATAAAATTAGTAATATGACCTATGGTAGGAAGGATGAAGGTTAACTGTGACACAGATGGTCAACCTACTGCGTTCATTGTGAACTTGGTCCTTGCTACGCCGTGAGAGAGGGTTTCTTGTACAGGAGCACATTAGTGAAGAAAATGTACTCATGCAGCCATGCAAACTTGTTTTTCTTCTCTTTCACTCTTCTCCTCGTCTGAGCTTTTGATGACATACAGGCTCTTGGCATTTATTCTCGAAAATAATAGAAAAGCACAGGAAATAGAATTTGCTGATGCTGTTTTTACTACAATAGTTATCGTGTTAGTAACAGTTACCACGTTATCGTGTACAAACGATACACATATCATTGCCATTGCAAAAACACCATGAATAACTGTATAATCGTTTAAAAAACACACAAACATCGATGAATACTTCGGTTACAATAAAATATTGGGTCTCGCTTTAAGTTAGTGGTAAGAACTCTCAGAAAAAAGCTAAAATAAAGTTCGCACAGAAAAAAAAGGGTATGGATTCGACGGCGTAAGTTCGCAATCACATATCTCGTTTGCGGTTTCTGAAAATCTTCGCCTCTATGTTATTTTTTTAAAGGAGAACAAATTAACATCATTCCTTGGAAGTTTTTGCAGAATTTTCTTTGAACAGAGAAGAAAAATCACGGCAGTTTTAAAGATTGCCGTTGAGTAGTTTTCCGTTTAAAAAATAAAGCATGACAGAAAGTCTGCGAGTTATGTGATTGCCGACTTACACCGTCAATGTATTGGGGAAAATTGTGGTATTACCCCAATTTACAATTAATGGTAGTAGTTCCGCAACTCAAGTTGGGGTAGTACCGAAACATTTCGGTTAGTAACTTAATTCATTTGTATACTACCACAATGAATTGGAGAGGCCCAAGAACCCCTCTCTTTTTTTTCCGGGCAATTTTTCAAAACTAATAGTCCCTGCCTACACTCAACTCCAGAAATGAATGATACTCTGCTGAAGCGACTTGTTTCAAAAGTAGGCTTTGCAAGGAACCGAATTTGAAGAGACGCAAAATTTTCTGCGAAAAATGTGGACGAAGAAAGGATGAAAGAGAAAGAAGAGACGAGGAAGATTGGATATAGCCATGGGTGGAAAGTTGAAGGGTAAGATTAGCGGGTACTGCTAATAAGAGCCGAGAGCTTTCCTGCATTGTGTTCTATGGCAGCTTAATGACGTGCAAAGTGGTATCAGCGAGGCAACGGATGCAAATTGCGCTACGAATGCGGCGGACGAAGGAGAGGAGGAGGAGGACGCTCGAAAAGGAGGAGGCAAGAGCTGGGCGGGGGTGGACGGGGAGGCGGGGTGAGTGGGGCGAGCTTTGTGATTGGCGTACGGAAATAAGCTCGGGGCTCTAAATATGGCGTCCGCTTCGTCATACCGTGTCAAATATTATAACATATTTACATATCTTTATATTATAATATACCTAACTGCTATAAAACAGTACTTGAGCCCGATCGTTGGATGCGTTACGGCCCGGCGTATAGCATCAGATTCTTCCCGTTTTCATCATCACATCTAATTTTGCAGCTTTATACTTCTGCTGTCGGGCTATCACGGGCCGGCCCGCTCCTTCCATAATGGCTGATAGGCTTCAGCCGCGATGTCCCGAGCTCTGTTTCCTAGCCTCACATCTTGATCATCGTCATGACTCCATCGGGAATATCTTAGCCAATGTTTTCCCAGTCTTCCGCTCTTCATGCAGAAAGGCATCCGTCAAGTAGTGGTGGTAGTAGTAGTTCCGCTGTTCGCAGGACCTGCTTTCTTGAGCAAAGTTGATCTCATGGATGGTAGTGGTTTCATAACTCTCAAAATAATTCACCAAAAGTGGGAGAGAGGCCACTAAATTACTCAAAGTTACCGGGAGTTTAAAAATCGTGAGCAACTGACTTTGACATATTATTTTAAGTAGAAGGAAAACGGGAAACAAGGCTAAAATACACAATGAATTAAAACCGAGATGTTTCGACTCAAAATTGAGTCATTTTCAGTCGGAAATACAATAAAAATTTATAAAAAACGATGAAAACCTGAGCCCCACATGGTGGTGGCTGGGATCCGAGAAAAACACATTCGGTTCGTGTGGCTGAAGATTTTTTCACAGTGTAGTAGCCCATCAGCGAATGAAAATTTTGCGACGTGGAAATGTAGTTACTTCCTATCGTCTGGGAAACTACGATAAGTGGATTGCATTTTGCAAGAAGGAACCGGGAGCAATGCCATGTTGCTAAGATGGTGCAACTTCACCCTTGGCAACGAAACTACTGTAATCATGCAAGAATATGAAATTTATACGGTAATTTTTGTCTTAAATTTGCTGATCTTAACTTGTAGAATAGAAAACGTTTATAGATGATCAGGGTTTTTCTTCCAAGACGAAAGAAGTCGCACAATCTTAGCACCAATTGCAAGGCTGTTGGTTCCTCTTTGCAAAATGCAATCCAAGTCTACTATCCCGATCCGAAATATAAATCTACTCTAGTTATGTCTTCATTAGTTAGTTCCATCGGATCCACGGGACGGAAAGAAAGTCGAATGTGGGAAGACGGCAATAGATGATAGGGTTTTTCTTCCAAGACGAAAGAAGTTTCACAATCTTAGCACCAATTGCAATGCTCTTGGTTCCTTTTTACAAAATGCAATCTGAGTCGCCAATCCCGATCCGAAATATAAATCTACTCTAGTTATGTCTTCATTAGTTAGTTCCATCGGATCCACGGGACGGAAAGAAAGTCGAATGTGGGAAGACGGCAATAGATGATAGGGTTTTCCTTCCAAGACGAAAGAAGTTTCACAATCTTAGCACCAATTGCAATGCTCTTGGTTCCTTTTTACAAAATGCAATCTGAGTCTCCTATCCCGATCCGAAATATAAATCTACTCTAGTTATGTCTTCATTAGTTAGTTCCATCGGATCCACGGGACGGGAAGAAAGTCGGATGTGGGAAGACGGCAACTGCGTGCGTGAGCGCTCTTTCGTGATGCTGCCGGGCCGGGGAGCTGGCTCATTTGGCGAGGTGGCAGGGCGCGGCGCGGCCCGGACGATATAGCTTATAAAATTTATACTAGCTAATATTATAGCCTATTTTTCTTGGTCACTGGTCAGCGCTCGTTTTGTCGCGGTTTGTTGCAGATTAGTGCCGGGGCCCGGAGAGCATGCGCATGTTCTCGTGCGCTCGTGTCCAGCTCGTGTCACGCGCAATTAATTTACGATCATGCCAAGTGTCATCCGAAAATGAATAACCGGGGCCCGAGCCCCCCGCCCCCCGAGCCCCCCGGTGCCTCATCAAACGTCGCTCGTCGTTTATTGTGCCCTCGCGTGTCCCTTGGCTCCTTTCGAGCCCCGCGACTCGCGAGCGGGCGAGCACCGTGCCCAACCCGCCTCGGCTAGAGACCTCGCGTGCTATTTTTATTTTTAATTTATTTCATTTTTTTTCTTGCTTTTTTTGCCGGTGCCACATGCATGCAAGTACGTCCTCCCTGCTCCGCTGCCATGCTGTCCCTTCAACTTTCAGTCCTGGGAAAAAGCTTTAATCTCAATAGAATCAGTACTTTTAAAGGGGCGGAAGTCCATTTTTCAAAAACTTTTTTTTTTTTTTTTTTTTTTTGCAGTTTTGAACTCTCCGGTGGTCCTCCGGTTACCCCAGAAAGAAGAGGGAGCGACAGGCTTAGAAACGCAAATGTCATGTAAAAAGAACGTCAAAAATGCAAACAAAAAAACAAAAAAAAAACCATAAAATTGAAAAAATGGACTTCCGGCCTTTTTAAAAGTATTCATTCGATAGATATCATACGGATAGAAAAAACTCGAAGTGGTGGCCATGCAGGGACATTAAAATTTAGATCCTAGAAAAATATGCTCGCGCCGAAATTCATTCCAGGATCATTATTGGATTCAGCGATCAAAACACTTGGAGTAATCCTATCAGACATCTGGGAAAAGAGGAATTTCTTTTCCCCTCAGATTCAAAACGATTTAGATGGTGATTCTGAATGAGTTCTGTGCACTCGATGATTAGCAAATTTCAAAAACTTAACGGCTAAATCGAAATTGATGATTAATGAAACAGAACAGGACAGAATCATCAAAATATACGCACGGAAAAAAAAAGAGTGAGGGGTTGTTTGATGATATGGGCATCTCCACTTAATTGCGGTGGTACTTTAATAAATTAGGTTACTAGCTTGAGTTGCGGTACCATAATAATTAATTGGATTATCATATCGTCCAAAAAATTTGGGTTCTACCACAATTTTAGGGGATAACCATAGCACTTTTTTTCCCGTGTCAACTATCAAAACACGCTCCTGCAATGTTCGCAATTCTAAATATAGTCTGATTTAACGAGTGCCGCGGCCCGGCGGTTTTCGATTTTCGGTGCCCCGTTCCTTCTTCGGGACCGATGCTCCGGTGATTCGTGTCTCACTCCGCACAGTGGAGCTGGAGTTCCTTTATACTGAGAGTCAAGACAATGTGAATCCAGTTCTGATTGGTTCCCGTATTTTAGGCCTTCACAGTGTCACAAACGGGAAAAAAGATTACATTTTCACCGATTGCAAAGATTATAATCTGGAATGGACCAGGAATTACGGGTTCGGCAAGGAACAAACGGAATGAGAGAAGGAACGGAGAAAGGAGTTTGAGAATGGGCCGATCGAAGATTACGAAAATCGTTCAATTTCTGTAATCTTTATTCCCGTTTGTGACATCCATGAGCCGAATTGTCTTGACTCTCAGTATAAAGGGACTCTAGTCTGATTTAACGAGTGCCGCGGCCCGGCGGTTTTCGATTTTCGGTGCCCCGTTCCTTCTTCGGGACCGATGCTCTGGTGATTCGTGTCTCACTCCGCACGGTGGGCGAGTCCATGGGAGAGATCGGACATGATTTGGAAATTTTAAAAGCCTAAAGCGTAGTTGCTACGAAAAGTAGAAGTTTGAAAAAGGCTTCTTGGTTTTTCCGTAAAGTTTCCTTTGAGAAGCATCCTAAATCAAAGCGGTCGAATTCAAAATAAAACGCGGAATTTGGAGTCATAGGCAGAGAATTAATCCCGAATCTGCGTTTGTTCCACTGTGCGCTGTTGTCGACTACCGAGGAGGATCTACCGATTTCAATCGTCGACATTCTTCTAATGGGAAATTGGCAGGGGTCTGAAATTTGATGATTTTCATGTGCAAATGGAAACTAGTTACTGGTGTAAAAGACAATAAGTTGGAATTTTTTAGCAGACGTGCGTTAAAAATCAGCATAAAGCTTAAATTCTCAATACAGAGGGTAAAAGCTCAGAGTCATAACTAGTGTTGCACCGAACATCGTATCTCTTTGAGGGAAAATTGTGCTCATTTGAGCTTTTTCCCTCTGTATTGAGATTTTCAGCTTTATGCTGATTTTTAACGCACGTCGGCTAAAAAATTCCAATCTGCTATGATACATAAAAGCGTTTCAATGGGAAATGCCACCTTATGACGTCACAACGTGGTAAATTTGTTTACATGTATGCCTATTTTCTTCCAATCCCCAAAATGAAATAAAAAATTATAGAAAAATACCGAGAACTCGGTTCAGCAAGCACGTTCATTTGAAGCAGTCGTGCAAATCCTCCCTTATAGAAGGAGAGTTCAAAACATCTCAAACTCCATCAGACCCATTGCGATTGAAGGAGGCCACCAATAAGAGGTACAGGAAGTAGAGCTCAAGGTGGAGGATTTCGTTGCTCCTCAGACGTAAGGGCATACCTCGATTCCCTCGTGAGCCCTGTTCTCCGTATAACTCTATGCTTTCCGGGCTCATGTAGAAATTGAGATACGCTCTTTCGCCAGAGGAGCGACGATTTGGTCGAGGAATGCGAGGAAACGCACAACGTGAGCGGTGCCTGCCCCGTGCTTGCCATTAGAGCTCCAACCCGAGTTGGTCCGCTAGGCCATCTCCCCATTCCCTATTTCCCATTCGGACTCATCTATTCAATTAATACTCTCTAAACACTCTAAATGATGACTCCGACGCTGGACGAGTGGCGCTCACGCACTGAGAAAGGTAATTTCCAGCCGCACGACTCTGCTCGCACCGTTTCGGGATGATGTCACGCCTCGTTCACGCGTGATATGATGCTGTCCCGTTTTTCTGTGCCGAGGAAAAACGCCGTATCGACATTCGAACGTTGCGAAATCTCCTCCAATAAAAAATATATTTTTGAGGAAATTAATGAATTTTTCTCGTTCAATATGGAGAATTTAAACACATATTGCTTCGTCCAAGACTGCTTTATGAGCTGAGTTCGTGGTATTTTTCATAATTTTCTTCTGAAATGGGAGACTGTATAGGAAAATGGATTTAAAATCGAGAGAATGTGCCTTTTGAGGAAATTCATGAATTTTTCTCGTTTAATGAAGAGTTCACGCACATTTTATTGCTTCGTTTGAGACTGCTTCATGAGCTGAGTTTGCAGTATTGTTCATAATTTTCTTCTGAACTGGGAAATTGAATAGGAAAATGGATTTAAAATTGAGAAAATGTGCCTTTTAAGGAAATTCATGAATTTTTCTCGTTCCATAGAGAGTATACACAAATTTTATTGCTTTGTCTGAGACTGCTTTATGAGTTCGTATTTTTCATAATTTTTTTTCTGACATGGGAAATTGGAGAAAAATTTATTTAAAAAAGAGAAAATGTGCCACCTTATGACGTCATCTGGCAGAATTTCCCATTTAAACACATGTATTTTAGCAGAATCGGTTATTTTGTCATATCTCCTCCAATAATTGCTCAATTTATGAATCAAGGGTATCCTCGTGTTCAGCCCACTCAGTAGATTCCACTTAATCACGAAATTCATCAAATTTCAGACCCTCCCTGGAAAAAAAAGACATTAGATCTAGAGTCCAGATTCTTGAAAACATCGACAGGAAAAAATACTCTTGATTCAATCAGATTTTCGCTTAAATCAAAAGGAAATCCGCTCAAATTAAGAGGCTTGGTTCTTGATTTAAGCAAAAATCCGATTGAATCAAGAGTATATTTTCTTGTCGATGTTTTTAAGAGTCTGGACTCCAGATCCAATGTGTTTTTTTCCAGTCCTTGCAAATTCGTCATCGGTGATTTTAAAAAAGGAAACAGGATGGAAAGAATAATGGATACATACCTCTTCGTAGTCAAGCCGGGCGGTGAGGGTGAAGACACCGGTCTGGGGGTTGAGGGAGAAGACGTCATTGGCCCAGTCGGAGATGACCGAGTACGTGACGAGGCCGTTGACGTCCTGATCCTCGTCGACGGCCTGCACTTGTCCCACTCGCGCCCCGCGCACCCAGTTCTCCGGCACGTCGAACGAGTACGTCGCCTCCTCGAAAACCGGCGCGTTGTCGTTCGTATCCGTCACCTGTCAACATAAAACGCACGATGTTAGTCTCACTTGATAACAATAAAAATATTATTACAATCAACGGTAAAAATCCAATTACGGCCAAAAAATTTGGCTTATTTTAAAAAAAACTATAATAAATCAATTTACATTAAACATGTTTAAAAACGAGATAAGTATACTAGATGCATAGGGTATAGAGCTGGTAGCATAATTCAGATTTTGATGTTCGCAAAACAAGGAAATATTTGTGGAGGTTGGCATTAGGTTATACCGAGAACTATTAACAAAATATTTTTGTTACACAGTAAACGTTATAATTTGTTTAGGATTGAGAAATATTGTCGGAAGAAAAAAACTCGGACGTCAGAGAAAGACATAGTATTTTGAAAGGAATAGTTGGCTTGAAGATCGGTTATTAGGTTGGATGAACGCATGCTTTACTGCTGATTGAAATAATTTAACAAGATAATAACTCCTCGCTTGACAAGTGCAAAAATTGCGCTTGAAACCACTGGGAAACACATTGAGAGTGTTTTCAGCGATAACAACTACAAATGGAGAAGATATCTGATTATCGATTCTGAAATCTTTATAAGTCTTAAATAGACCTGGTGGAAAGAGAAAAAACTCAATTGAGAACAACTACAGATAAAAATGACATTCTTGAAAGCGCTCCATGGCATTGGCGCAAGGATGCGGTAGTATCCGAAACGATTCAAGTTCAGCCAGGCATCCGTCAAACTGGACTTAAATCAACGATGCACATTAAAGAACTCGGTAATTTCTCTCCAGAGTTGCCAAATTTCGATGGAAATTAAGATCATCGAATTTTACGAAAAATCTTTTTATACATATGACGAAAAATGTGATAGATTCAAAGTGTATTATTATAGGTATACCTTTGAGTCATCCAACGTATCGATTCCGACAAATTTTGATAGAAATGCTGACTATCTCTTATTTGGTGTGTTTGAGTCCGTAACTTTTTCTGGCTTCATAAAAAAAAAAAAATCCCTGATTACTTGGTACATGTACCGAAATTCTGTAACGGGGCCGTCCCTAAATTACCTAACGCTCTAAGGGGAAAGGGGGGATCAAGGAGAGCGTTACGATATTTTGTGTTTACGTGTTAAGGGATAGGGACCTACGTCACAAAAGCGTTACGGAGGGAAGGGGGGGGGGTCCAAAATGACAAAAAATTGCTTTACGTAATTTAGGAACAGCTCAAATCACCATCAGCCCTCAGCTCTATGGGGGAAAAATCCCCGATCATGCATGCTTCAATTCCCTGACTACGAGAGACTTCTCTGCGGGCTGAATTTTGAAATTGATAGACAATACGATAGACCTAGCGATAGACACAGCAAACACAAGGAGTATGGAGTGATCCTATTGGTTGAAATGGGTGGTTTCCATAGACTAAGAGAGAAAATGATGGAATAACTATATATATGGGATCTCTCGTGGGTTGCCGTTAAGCCTATTACCTACCTCCTTCCTCCAATGCAAACACCCGCTTCCACCAATAGGATCCCTCATATCCCTTTTGTCTTCTTTGTCTACAGCTTTGTCTATCAATTTCAATAATTGGCCCGCTGGAAAGAGAAAGAGGGAGAAAACCCGTACGATTACAACATCGAGACAACACGATGGGAGTTCGACTGCAGTTCTTGATCGGGAAAGTTGCTTTTCTCGGACTTGAGGAAAACGGTTTTGTGTTTAATCATTTGAAATCTTCGCAAAACTTAATTTTGCAACCTAGCCTCTCTCGATGATCCGACGGCATCAGGCACTGGTATGCTTAATGACCAAAAAACCCGGGGTTCAAGTGATCCGGACGGTCCCCTCGTTTGCGGGATAGCGAAGAGAGCAGTAAATGGATTTCTGTATGAGCCATGCTTAGCACATGCTTTTATGTGTCTCGAGGTTCACCCTAGCATGCACTTACTGCTCTCTTCGCTATCGTGTCCCCCCTCAACGGTAGATGCTGATGCAATAATCCGCTTGTCACCGATATCGACGATAGAGCAAGTTACCGCGAATAGACATAACAGGCGAACGCGCCGCGAGACGCCACAGACGCAGGGCGCAGGCGCAGCCTCGGCGCCATTGGGACAAACTTCGCCAATCCATCTTGTCCATTTCCCGTAAATATATTATCTCCGCAAGACATCGCTAAATAAATAGAATATGCAGATTCGAGTGTTAATGGTGGGCTCCAGTGTGGCTTTTCGCTAATAATCTCTCTGCTTTGGCTTTGATTTACGGATTATGCGACCAGCGCTCCGACTCCCCTTCACCCCGAGTCCTCCGCCTCCCGTAACTAGCACCGCGCTTAGCTAGCGTGAACCGGTTGCAAAATTTCATCGGGAATCAAATTTTGAAATTTCGCAAGTAATTAGATTGTATTTTCAAATATGGTACCACTGTCTCTGGCTCCTCCATAAAAGCACATATCTGCATACACTGAAAAAAAAAAAGAAAACACATTGGATCTAGAGTTCAGACTCTTAAAAAGATCGACAAGAAAAAATACTCTTGATTCAATCAGAATCTAGCTTAAATCAAGAACCAAGCCTCTTAATTTAAACGGATTTCGTTTTGAATTAAGCTTAAATCTGATTGAATCAAGAGTCCTTTTTCTTGTCAATGTTTTCAAGAGTCTGGACTCTAGATCCAATGTGTTTTTATTTCCAGTGTAGGGAAACCAAGGGCAAGTATTTTGTTTCTGTTATGCGCCAGAAATAGTGGTTCCTTATTGCAAAATGTGATCCAATTCATGTTCAATGGATAATAAAGATTATTTTTAGAGACATCCACGCATGAGATTAAAAAGGCCCTCTGATAATTTGAGAGTTAGTAGTACTCGAAAGTATTTTCAACTTCATATTTGTTTAGAATAGTCATTGGTTTATTAAAAAATGATATTTTAGAGTGGTGTTCTTTTAAAATTTGCGAGTTAATTTTCAGAGGAGTTTCCGGGAATCTCTCAGAAAGTTCTGGGTCATCCATCTACAGAGAAATCCAATTGCTAAATTTTAACTGAACTTATAAATAGATAAGTAACTCCTATTCCAAACTGTTTATTGATTGGACCCTTCAAAATAGAGACGCTAAAATTGACGACTAGAACCAAACCAAAAACTCATACTTCTCTCGGTGTAAAATGCGCGGTTTTCTAGCCCAACGTGACAACAGTGCCTCAGCGCGCGCAGCGGGCTCAATCATCCGTAGATGTCATGTGCGCTTGACCAACATACCACTGCTCATTTGTACTCATAATTAGATCGACACAATTTTAATACTTTATTATATGATATTTTTTTTCTTGTGTTTTCCTGCGTCCGCTGATTCCCTCGATTAGCATTCATTTGCATTCCGGTGCTGCTCCGCTACAATGATCTCGTGCTATGTGGGGCTCAGACTGCGTCTGGACTAAATGGACGCGCGAAGCTGCAGCAAACTATGAACTTCAATCCGACATGAGCCCTCGATATCATAAGATTGCGGTTTTTCCAAGGCTCAACCGGTACATCCTCCGAGTCCTTTCTCCGGATGAGGTTGTGACTGACTTCAGTTTTTTGAGCTGCAAATTGGCACGGTATAAGATTCGAGACTTTATCGGTGGTCTTAAGACCACGGACCGCACGCAGACGTATGATGCAGATGCATGCATATTTATCGTTAGATGAATACTTAGAAGCATGTTCTTTTCTAATTTGTTTACCAGTTTGATGATGTTCCGAGAGGTGGTGGACGAGAATGCAGAGGAAGGGGAAAATAAGAATAATTGATGGATACAGAAAGATATGACACAAATTGAATACGGCAGGGTGGGACACTTTTTCTCATGAAAATTCGATTCTAAAACCTCGCCAATCGACTGGCATCATTTTTATACCCAGGCAAAAAGCTCTCAATGAAATTTGCTCTTATTAGGGGGGTTTTCTACTCTAGCGCAGCGAATTAAACTTTACGCTCATAACACTTGGGTTGTGGACTGGGGAAAAAAACACATTGGATCTAGAGTCTAGACTCTTGAAAACATTGACAAGAAAAAGGACTCTTGATTAAATCAGATTTAAGCTTGAATCAAAAGGAAATCCGCTCAAATTAAGAGGCTTGGTTCTTGATTTAAGCTTAAATCTGATTGAATCAAGAGTATTTTTTCTTGTCGCTGTTTTTAAGAGTCTGGACTCTAGATCCAATGTGGTTTTTTTTCCAGAGTTGACCTGCCCCTTTTTTCAATTTTACTCCTGCACCAGTTCAAAGAACGTAGGTTAATCCGATAGTCTACTGGGTGCATACTTGTTGGATTTTCGCGCAAAGGGCTCTAGCAAGTATCGGATGATGGCGCATCGTATCATATAGATTCCGTACACTCCGGGGCTGTCATCCGGAGTCCGCGTTCGAAAGGCTCGATTTCGGTCGTCAAAGGTTCAATCGCCTCGGGCACCTACCTCGCGGCCGGAGCCAGACCGTTCAACTGAATCCGGCACCGACCTAAAACCGAGTCCCTCCAATGGACGCCCAACGCGCGGATACGCGGTTCCGACTTAGGGTAGGGTTGCGGCGAAGCTTGCGGTCGATCCTTTGTACGCAGTTAGCGTCGTAACTCGAGACGAGGCTGCTTACATGCATGCGTGAGTGAGCGAGTCCGACTTTCCTCCTGCGCTTTGGAACGAAAACCTCGCATCTCCATCGGATTTCCCCCTGGAGGCGGGTGGTTCTTGGTCGGGAGGACCTCTCACCACTCGGAAACGTTATTTTACGGACAAGCGGGGGTTGTTGTTCTTCCCACCCGTTCGTTCGAGTCCCCAACTCTCAAATTGCTCCACATACACGCGGCGGACAATGTACGCGCGTGAGAGGGTGTGTGTGCCGGTGCATCGGTGCATCGGTGTGCCGGCGCGTAATGGCGCGGCTAAGCCTATCGTGGGCTCGGGGCTGGGGCTGGGGCATCTCCGCGGACATCGGACACAGTTGACTGGGATTCTTTACAAGAATGCAATCTAAGCATGACAAGTGACATTGGCCGACGTCATTGTTGCCACGTCATTTCTGGGAATCGTGGTTTCAGCGAGTGGGGAGTAGAGTACCTTCGGGAGAGTATGGACAACTCAAAACTATTTGGAGGTTAGGTTTGATCACACGGAAACAAATAGTTCTGTTCACAGGGCTCCTGCACTTCTTTTGTATAACAGTCACCGAAACTTCCGTTATGAGGACAGAACACTCTGTTCCCACGACTGAAATTCTGTTCTCGCAACAGAAAAATTCGGTAAGTGTAACAAAGTAACTGCAGGAGCCCTGTGAACAGAAGGTTCTGTCGTCAGCACCATCTATTTTTTTATGTACAGGTCATGTAGCTCTTGGGGCCCTAGAGGGGAGCTAACCTTTGAACTCGAATTATCGAGGATTCCAAAGTTGGAACCACGGCAACCCTGCTAATGTATTTCCTCCCTATCAGCGCATAGAGTTTGACTATACAGGTAGAATCTCAACGTAACGTGGGATATCCCCTACAATACGGCCAGAACTTAGGGAACTTTTCTTGAGCTTGGGAGTTGATTTCAAAGAAAATCAGTGGCACCGTCGTGTTTCTCTCTAAGTTTTACACAATACCTGGTCCTTACAAGCACAGTTTTGGAGAATTAGTTTCACGAACTAGGGTTTTGCAGATCAAGTTACAATAAATTCCTGGAACAAGTTCGCCAGAAGTTCCACGCACCTCGCCCGTGTGGACAAGGCCTTAAGCACTTGAAAAAGCACTTACACAGAAAATCCCTGACGCATGCAAGAACTCCATTGGATCAGTGGCGTAGCGTGCTTTGCATACATCGATTGATCTTGCTAAATTGAACATGACTTATTTCAAACACAACATAGTTTTGATAAGGTTTTCTTGGAGACTTAAATGCAGAGTTAGAAAAGTAAACTAATTTTTATGCCAGCAGAAACTTCGTCAAAAAATCAGTGGCGTGGCATACTTTGCGATGTATCGATGGATCTGTCATTCAAACCCGTGAGAAAGGATCGATAGACAGGGTGTTCGCAACGAAGACCTCAATAATCGATTCTTCACCACAGCTTCAAATGAGGGAAATATCGATAATCGATCATTCGCGCCTCGCCACCGCATTGGATCCTCGGCGAAAATGCACTTCGAAGCGGGATCGAGGCAACAGCGGGATATGTGAACAAGGGCGGCTATGAAATATCATATTCGAAGCGAAAATATGCGGCGCGGCGGAGGAGCGGAGGGCTGCGCAGTGGACTAGGAGTGCAGCGGTCTCCGGTCGCGACTTGCGGTGCAGCGTGGAGCGGTGGAGCGAGTGCAGCGTGCAGCGTGGCGGCTCCCGCTCCCGGCGTGCCTCGAGTGCCCGAGTGCGTAGTACAGAGACGCGAATTATGTTTTATGGCATGCCGATACCCCGCCCTGCCCCCCGTCCCCCCCCCCCCCCCACGGCCGCCGGAGCACCTCTCGCCCCGACTCCCGCCGCCTTCACAATCGACGCTCAGAACCGCGTATCTCCATCGCGGCGTTTCCAAATTTCCGCTGTTATTTAATGTTAACAGGGAAACAGGAGGAAGAAGAAGGGGAGAGGGGAAGAAAGGAAGAAGGAAGGAACGGAGGAAAGAAGCAGGAAAGAACGAAGGAAAGAAGAAGGAAAGAACGGAGGAAAGAAGGAGGAAATACGCTTCGTCTTCACACTCAACGCTTAGAACCACGTATCTCCACCGCGGCGTTGCTAAATTTACGCTGTTCTTTTGATTGTTCATAGGGAGACAGGAGGAAGAAGAAGAAGGGTAGGGAAGAAAGGAAGAAGGTAGAAACGGAGGAAAGATGATGGGAATAAGGTCCACCTTTACACTCTACGCTCAGAACCACGTATCTCCATCGCGGCGTTTCCAAATTTCCGCTGTTCTTTTGATTGTTCATAGGGAAACAGGAGGAAAAAGAAGGGAAGAAAGGAAGGAGAAAGGAACGGATGAAAGAAGAAGGAAATGCGCTCATATTTGGTAATTATTCTTGACGAAATTGACTGAAACTGCATATGTGAATGTGATGCTTTAAAATTCCCCCCCCCCCCAAAAAAATTGAGGGTAAAACCCCCCCTTCCGGCCCCTTCGTTCAAAGTGTCTAGGTCCGTCTATGTTCTAGATCCCTGCGCTGTTCTTCTGAGTGTTAAACAAAATGATGGAGTATTGATAAGGGTTGTTTCTGTGCCCACCCTGAATACCCTCGACTTGACGATTTTTTGCTTGTTACTGAAATGTTTTGCGGAATGCACCCTGATTTGATTCTTTTTTGGTAAATTACTGACCGAAACATGGATTCAAAGGCCCAATTTGACGAAAAATGAGGAATTCGAGGGTTGACGGTCGCATGCCAAAAATCCACACTCATCACAAAAATCGGCCCTCGAAATCGTGTTTAGGCCCGTGTCAGGCCCAAAAAGAGACCGGAAATGAACAAATTATGATGCATTTCGTAAAATAGAGACCTTCAATGGGCAATGAAAATTAGTCGATACGAATCGCTTTTCCAGCGCGACTCGACACTGGTCGGAACGCTTCAACAGAAATCGGGAACGTTGGAATCGGCAACGCTCGATGAGGGAACGGAGTGTGCAGTGACCCCCGAAAACTACAAACTTTAATTATTATCGGGAGCTTCAGGTGCTGGTCAGGAGGCGCGCGACCGCAGTGTCGACGGCCGGCTGGAGCGGCGCACAATGGAAAAAATCAATCGGAGCATCGGAACAAAATGTTGAAACTTTACAAGCTTATCGGTACGAAAATATAAAATTTTGATGGTTTTAAGAGCGGTTTCGTTGGTTTTCTCGTAAAATTTTCTGGTGGAAGCAACCCTTAAAATTTAAAATTTGACTAAATTGACGTGACAAGTTGCAATTGCAGTCGGAAATCTTCATGTCCGACCTCAACCTTTGATTCTTTCCGCTGTGCGGCGCGCGGACCAGAACTTGCTGTCGGCTCCATCTCTGGACTGAAAACCGATGTTGTCGGACCTCTCTCGCGATTATGATTTTCGAACCGCCTTTCGTACTGATACTCGCGCGAATGCAGATGATATAGGAAAAATTCCTATTTGAATCGGAGGGAATTTCAATTGAATATTTCCCGCCAAGTTATAGTTCTGTTGCGCATAGGTGCAAATCCCTACCGCCACGTAGTTGGCGCTAGTTTGTTAAGTTTTAGGGCTTGGCGTTAAGTTGTTTTTTCTATGTGTATTGCATGCCTAATAGGTTTTTCCTGCTATGTATGCTAACAAGATTTTCCGGTCAAATGGCATGGTCCGCCCACATACCTCCATGTGAACCGGCCCGTTCGTTTTTCATCTAAATTATTTAATTCGGAAGTCTATGAGGGGCTCAGTCCAACGTACTTCTTCCTTCTTGCACAGAAAACGACCTTGGTTGGCCAATATCAATCATAAGATGTGCTGCTGCATAAGAAATTCACCGAGCCTTTACGTCAAGATCAAAAATTGTCCATTCCGACGAGATGGCTCCAAATGTTGAGTAAAATCTGACAAGCAAGCGCTGCGCAAATGATCACCGATCGAAGATAGTGCGATAGAGAGCGAGCTCGGAATTACATTAAATCTGAATCCTTTTCTCCCATGTTACGGAAAAACGGCATATGAGCGTTTGCATGTTGCTAAATTTTCATTGATGAACTAAGCGTTTTTGGGAAAACTAATAAATGTTTTTCTTTCAATTCTTCAGAGATGTTTGATCGGAATCTTAACGGAAGCATCTTAAAGTGTCAAGGAGTATCATCCATAACTTTCCTCAAAAGTAAAAATTTTACGGGGGAAATTTGCCAGATAGATAGACAAAAGAACCACGCTGGGAACGTCGCCGCGTTGAGGCGTTCTCTGTGCTCTTCAGTTGGTGGAGGTCCATTTTTTTCACGGGACAAATTCCTACCTTTACTAATCACTCCTTGAAATGCACGGTCTTTGGTGGCTAACAACTTAACGAGAGAAATAGTAGGTATTGTATCTATATATTTAATATCCTAAGGCCTTTTTTGGCCTCCAACAGTTTGTGCTAATTCGATCTCGGAAACTACTGGACCGATTTTCCTCGGATTTGTTTTAAATGAAAGCTCTTACGCTGTAGACGTGCCAACATCCTTTGGTTTTTCGATTTCCGCGACCGACGTTGCAAAATTTACCTTGATTTGATAACGACATATTTGCATTTTTGGCGCTGGACAGTTTGTGCTAATTCGATCTCGGAAACTACTGGACCGATTTTCCTCGGATTTGTTTTAAATTAAAGCTCTTAGGCTGTAGACGTGCCAACATCCCTTGGTTTTTCGATTTGCGCGACCGACGTTGCAAAATTTACCTCGATTTGATAACGATATATTTGCATTTTTGATGCTGGACAGTTTGTGCTAATTCGATCTCGGAAACTACTGGACCGATTTTCAGAAACTTCAGGTGAAATTGCGAGCCAAACTATCTGGAAAATTGGAAGAAAAATGTTCACAAATTTTCCCAAAAATTCGTGCTTTACTAGAGGAAATTTGGAAATGCCTCAAGTTTCATACGGCGTTTATCCTTAGCATGGCAGTATGCATCGCAGACACAGTTTTAAAAAAGAGAATCAGCTTTCCTGCTGTCTCTTCCGAGCCTTGTACCGTTTCACGCGGCGCGAAAATCCTTCACTTTCGAGACACTGTCTTCCTCTCGAAAATTCCGACCGACAAAAACACATCAAAGGGAAACAGGTGAGAACGCGGCTTTGAGCCCGTCTTCCCGCCGCATGTTAACACCACCCTGATAAAATAAAACCGCGCATCTACGTGCGGTCTCAATCTCGAGCCACGCGGTTTATGCCAGAAGCGGCGGAACAGTTAGCCGGCCCGGCACGAAAACCATGCCATGACGTGCACATGAACCGGTCCGTGCTAAAACCGAGCATGACCTCCCATCGATGAGCCCCCAAGTCCAAGTCAAACCCTCGCATTAAAGGCTCATCAGATGTTGGGTCTTATTACGGACCGATTTATGCAATGCGCGCACGGTGCATTTTAATTACACCCGCCCCGCGCCGAACGGAAAGCACGTATGAACGTATTTATGCTAAAAGGAACTAAGTGCATAGGGTTTGCGTGTAACATAGGTCATTTTAGCATGAACGCGTCCGGATCAGCATTTGAAAGGACCCTGAGCGACGGAAAAAAGACGGGGGGAACAATTTCGGATTATCCGAACGGGTTTTGGGCCTCAATTAGCGAGGATTAGCAAGGTCCGGGGTTACCGGTTCGCCCAGGTTTCCCGTCCAGGTGGGTGGAGTTTTTGAGTTTTCTCTGATAACGTGTCAAGCCTGCATGAGCCCTCTGTAATTACTCCAACATTTCACACGGCTGCCGGGTGCTGGGGTGGGAATGAGCGGCGGGTGAGCCGCTCCGGCTCCTCATTTTCTCAGAGATGGATTCTGTATAGATTGATTAATTAATTAAAAGGTGGAGCAGCAAATTTTGGAGAAAAATTGAATAAGCCTATAAAGCACTGGACTTGGCCAAACCCGAAAAGGATGATTGCCCCTCAGAGCGTAATAGCGAAATTCTGCTTGGATTCTCGGAAAATCAGTTTCGAAAACTGATTGAAAACCATTAATAAATTAACGATGGTGTATGCATGGGGTGAAGAGCCGAATTGAGCATCCTCAGCCCTTCAAAGCGGCGATGGCCATACAAACAGGGTTAACGCCTACTTACTCAGAGGAAGTAGGAAAATAATTTTTTTTTTTCCTTTTTTTTTTAAACAAAAATAATACTCTTAGTGCCAGATTTATGAATTCCTCACTTTTAGTTTGAAAATAAAACCGAGTTTCATTTAAAATAGTAAGAGTAGCTTTGCTTGAATAGGGTTGCTCTAGAGCAACAGCCTCATCTCGAAGGCTTTTTTTCAGCCGTACTTTTTACAATAAAACGAAAAAAAAACTTCGAATAACTAAATTAATTACAAAATAAATTTCCTGAACCATTAAAAAAATGAACGCCTGTAAACCGAGACTTCTGCGAGGGTTGTAAAGCAGTCCGTAAAAGCAACACTTAACGAACGGATTGCTCCTTCAATTTCCGACCAAATCGCGCACCGCTCTCCGACCCACTAATCTCTTGGATGCCTGAGCTTGTTTTCGCTGCGGCCAATTTTAATAATTATTCCGAAAAATGAGAATTATTATTGGGCTGAGTTATGTGTGACCGGTTTTCGATAATTAAATAGTTTCAACTCGGGCTCCCTCACTCCCGCCGGCCGATGGCCTGACGGTCGAGTTTACAGCGCTGTTGTAAAATTTACGGCAAATGAGTTCCCACGACAACTAAAAAATGTATGAGCAATCATGGGAACTTTAACGCTGGAGTAGTAATATAGTCGATTATAGTGAAGCAAACTAATGCTGGATTAGGAGTGTGGTCGAGCATACAAGGAAGTGACTGAGGGTCCGGAGACTCTAACACTGGTTAGGAATGTAGTCGAACTTACAATGAAGTAAACGACCACTAAAAAGCTTGGGAAACGGAATAGTTGCTTCACTCCTGTATTCAACTCACCACATACGCAAGATGGTGAGGATAGTCTAACATTCTAGCTATAATAACGGTTTTACAGGAATTTTCATTATAAATAGCTCGTTGGGCGAAACTGTACAGCTAAAAAATGAAAATTCACGAATAGGAATGCTGTCAATGAATCAAATGACCGCTTGGAAACTTTAACGCTGGATTAGTGTGTATACTCAATTCTATAGTGAGGTGACTGAGTATTCGAGAGGCTCTCAGTAACCCTTGATTAGGGGTATGATCTACACTAAAGCTAATAAATACCTGGAGACTTTAAGGCTTGATTAGGAATATGGTCGATCCTCCAGTTATGGATGCGTAAATAGTCGGAATCTATCTTATAAATTGAGTTATACGAAATGCATATTTATTAATATTTGATAACCTTACCATTATGGTGAATTTTACGGGAAAAACAAGTTGACGTACCTGAAAAAGAAAGAGAAAAATTATTAGTGAAACGCGAAGAGAATAGAATTTAATTTTTAAAAAAAATATATTTTCGTCTTACAAGTCATTTCAATTATTCTGGGAGCCTGTTCTTGGAAAGAGAACAAAACAAAACCGAAAGTTCCAGGCGTAGAGCCCGGAACTTCCGCCCTCTGAGCCCGAAACAGACGGTATGCCCATCAAGCCTGTAACTTTTTTTTCAGTGTAAGTTTGTTATATTTGAGCGCATTGCGAAGTAAAACAAGTAAAGATCTTTTCAAGCATGATTTCACTAATGCCTGTGACAAGTGAGAGGAACCAATCGAAAACATCCGCATTTATGCTGAGTATGGCAGCTGCGGAGAAACCTAAACTTTAATTGCCGGTTCTGTGCTTGACTGTAATTGTTACTTTTGTTTTGGTGGGACTAACACATTTTTGCGAACAAGTCAGATTTATATCTTCCTCCCTTTGCAGACGCAATCACCTCTCGGGAAAAACACAGAACTTGCTTCCTCCAGATTTTGCTCACTGCGGGTCTTAGTCCACCGTACTTGGAGGAAAACATCCTCCCTACATTTTTCGACTAAATTTTGCGATAAGGTAATATTAATTCTGGCTCCTTTTAGAATGATCCATAAGTTTCCGTACGTAGCTAGGTACTTTTATGGAAGAGGCGGAAAAAGTACGTAGTTCCTCATTGCGAAATATTGTTCATTTGAAGAAGGCAACGTATTAATGAGTCACACTGAGAGAAGAGAAATGAAAAACCAGTTTCATTCAATTGCCTACGGATAGTTACAGATAAAAGAAAATCTCCGGAAATTTAATGAGTCCTTAATAATTTTGCCATGCTTGGTGTAAAATAAAGTTTAAAAAAAGTTTGCGATACGATACTATGTGATATTATCCAATTTGACTGCATTTTGCTATAAGGAACTAAAATGTCCAGCTCACGCATGAAAGCACCTTTCTATATAGGGAAACTAGCGGCGCATATGCTGTTCCTAAAAATGAGACAACAATATTGTAGTTCCTAATTGCAAAATGTAGTCCATACTGGGTCAAATAATAGAAAGACGAGGAAATTACCAAACATTCCCTGTGATCAGTGATCCCTATGATTACCAGTATTTTTCACAAGTCTATGAATCGTTCGATACATCAAACAGGTGAGATTGTATCGATATCGACTGGTTCAACATGTAAACATAGCCTCAAAAGTCAATTGAGCAATCCGAGGGAACGGGTTTCTTGTGGTGGATTTTTCATTCTTATATGATTACAATACTTTACTTTACACTTACTTACTACACACACACACTTTTACACTTTTTTTTACTTTACTTTATACTTTACTTTTTTCTATGGCAATGCAATGTAAACTTTTTAGGAATTTTCTCATTCTCACTTTTTCCAACTTAAATCCCAAAATTTTTGTTTGAGGATATGTTCTATTGTTTTGAACAAAACGATACATCGAACCATTATCGAATGCAAGCTATTGATATTCTCTCTGTGAAATTATTACTTTATGAGATAAAATGAGGCAATACGTTGATCTAGCCATGATATCTGAAACAAGGAATCCGAACCACCGCACAATAAATGGGATTTGGATTAACCCGGCGAGGGGGCGTATCGGTATATTTCTCCACTCACTTTGTCTTCGTACGTACTTCCTCTCGTCTCGTACCCTTGCCCCTTGGACCCTTTCGTCTCGATGTCTCTCCTCACTTGATACTCTGTTTCATGCTCGGTTCGTAGCCGTAATTAGTTGATGTATGGGTCGCCGGCTCAGCGGTCATCAATTGTACGCTGCCATCCTGAGGAAAAACGCCGTATGAACCGAGAGTTGCCAAATTTCCTCCCATAAAATACGTATTTTTGAGGAATGTTACGCGTGCATTCCCTTGAAACGTTCAGATGATGTGGATTAAATTGCGTATAAAATTGTCCGAAAATTTGGAGGAAAAATATTCACATATTCGCTTATAAATTCGTATTTTATCTGAAGAAATTTGGCAACGCTTGGAGGCTGATACGACGTTTTTCCTAAGCACGGCAGCACGGTGCTTTAGAGTTCCGGTGTTTTTGCTTTTTGTCGCTCGTCTCGAAGCGGGCTAACGCTCGAAAGGGGTACCGCTGTGAGAGAATCAGGTGTTGGGCCAGGGGCGAGACGAATCGAAATTAATTGAAAAATGTAGGGGGAGTCTATGATGCTCCCGGGAAATTATTATCGAACCCTCCCATTCAGAGGGTAGAAATTACAGCTCAGTGAGTTTTTCGGGTATTTTTTCTCTCCTTTTTCGTCTTTTTTCATTCGAGAAAAGATGGTGGTTCTCGACTAGGAAATCGCGTTTCAGGAATACGGGAGGTAATTTCCTACACAGTAAAAATGAAACCAGCAAGGTGGTGATTTTGACGGAAGTCTGGATGAGAGTGTTATTGGACGAAGTATTTTAAAGACCTTACACTCCTGTAGACCTATTTTTTTCTCTCTACGGTTTTAATGGTGTAGATTCCGTTCGGAACCTACGGCCAATTATAGACATATCGTTGAACGTCATGCAGAGGATATAGGCATATTGATACTTTGGGTTTTTCAAATTTTAAAAGATTAGGCCGAGCGGAATCGGTTGCAGAAGACCTACTCGTCAAACCGGGGAAATTTGTCGCTACTACCAGGATCCAAACCTGGAATGGACTGATCTACAATCAGGGGGACTGAAAAAATTTAGATAAAAAATTTATTTCCGGGGATTGTTACTTTTGTGCCTAAAATTGACACATGAATATTGCGTTGAGCAACTTTGTCAAAGTAAGTCTTTCCTTGGAGCAGATTCTCAAATATTTCGTTAATCACTTGTGGACTTGCAACTTAAACACACGGAAAAAAGTGTTAGAGGTCATCCCCTAAAACTGTGGTAGCACCGTAATTCAAGTTGGGATAATACCACAACATTTGGGTTAGTAACCTAATTTATTTAGGTATTACCACAATTAATTAGAATTTCTCATTCATCCAATCTTAGAGTTTTCAGAAAATTCATTATTGGCGGAGAGAAAGAGATGTAAAAGGTGTGCAATTCATCTTTCTCATCTCAAACTACGTCTCTGATCCCAAATATTTTAGAAATCTATCCATGGAAAAAAAACTTCCGATGTAAAGTTTTTTTGTCTCTCCCACCTCCTCCTCCTCCTCCTCCTCCTCTTCTTCTTCTTCTTCTTCTTCTTCTTCTTCTTCTTCTTCTTCTTCTTCTTCTTCTTCTTCTTCTCCTTTTTGCGTTCACAGACTACAAGTATATGCACCGTTTCCTGGGGTTTGTTCCCGGTGACCCGATTCGTGCGAGAAACGGACCCGCTTGTAACATAGGATCCGATGGCAAATGCGTTACCGCGAGTCAAATGAATGGCCGAGTCGCGGCGGCAATAATACGAGGAGACGAGACCTGAATATGGCCGATCGGAATTTGTCGAGAAACGGGACGATTTAAGGCGGAAGGGGTCCAGGGATAGCGGATGTTCCAGGCGCGAAACCGCTTCGTCGCGGCAGGTTGCGAGGCGGAGATGAAGGCGCACTAAAATACACAGCGAGCCGAGAGCCCGATCACAGGTGTACAAGGATCCGCCGGAGCTAAAATAGGAAAACAAATTACTTCATCCGAGACTCGAAGCCGGAATGTTTAATTTGATTGTAGGGCACGCTTCCCGCTCGTCCGAATGAGCGACACCAAAGGAAGCGCGAAAATATTCGCGAATGCGCACCGTAAAAGTAACGAGCTGCGTCCGGATAAAAATGCAAATAATCCGTCAAAAATCAGTCGCTGATTGACGAATAAATGAAGAGGGGTCGCCGCGACGGGCCAGGAATCGGGGGGGGGGGGGTGTACCGCGGACCGAAGGGGGGAACGGGGGGCGAAGAGCTTGGTCCTCCGGTGCAACGAGAAGGAACGTGGGAAAAGAACCTCAAAAGAGGAATGAAAACTAGACTTTATTCCGCTGACGACCGGGATGAAAAAATTAGCATATTAAATCATTACGGCTCTGTGTTCCTAATGTACCCATTTTTCTGCGCTATGACCACCAATAATTTATTATATAATGAATACACACATAATTAAGGCCGCTTTGCCTCGTATCAAGCACTTCCATTATTATACTGGCTCTCTTTTTTTTCTCCTTTTCGCCATGTGAACTTGAGCGCGGATCGTACGCGCGCGAAGGGTGTGAATACAATGCGAGTGCTTATAAATTTTTCCAACAAATCCATCACCTTTTTCCGTCTGGACGCTCTCCGTTGCTTTCCGTCAACACCACGCACTATTAATTCCACTTTTCCCTCCCCGTCCCCGCCTTGATTTCCCGTCGCTGTGCCCCCCTTCCTTCCTCCCCCGCCGACCCCTTGCGCTTGCCCGCGGTTCACCTGGTTGCCCCCCCCCCCACCCCCCAATATCCCGCCTATTTTGCCGGTGAGTTATTCTTCTGATGGAAGCGAATTATTTACTTTGACACTTGCAAGAAACCAAAGTCTCCTGAGCCTAGCACCGAGATTAGAGTTAGGGTAATGAGAGGCGAAATTGCCGAAAGGGGGATTTCTCAAGGGTCCGAACGTCCCTGAGTTCTGAAAATATTCCCCAAAAAGGGTGCTTTTTGCAATTCTTATCTCATTCATTTGTTGTTATCAACCACGATTGCCACAGAATTTGGAAAATTGAATTCCTTGTCATTTCCCTGATTTCCCTGACATATTTTGGTTAAATTCCCTGGCAATAGGACAAATGCCCGATTTTTAAAAAAAACACGGTTAGAAATAGTTTTCAGGCAAAAGTTGTTCGAAACGTCAAACCCACTCGAGAAAGCAAATGAAGGTGTTTAGATTTTTTCCTGACATTTCCGTCATTTTCTTTGGCACTTCCAGGTTTTCCCTGACTTTTTAAAATTTCCTGACATTTCCCAGTTTTCCCGGTATTCCCTGACTGTGGCACCCCTGATCAATATATTAGAGTGTCGCCCAAACGAGACTATTTCTAGAGACTGATTCAATAGTATATGCGATACTTGATTTCCATAACTTCAGCGAATGGAAAGCAGTCTCTGGTAAAAGAAAACATTTTCGAAGATCCTTAGAGGTACAAATTTCAACGATTAACGCAACATTGCTACCAGATTAAGATACGGTCCGTTGTTTTCATGCCTGGGAACTCGCGTGATCCGACACGTAAATTCCAGGTAAAGAAAACCAACGGAGCATATCTCAATGCTATTAACGTGTCATGACAATCATTGAACATCTTTTTGTACCTCTGAGGAGCACTATTAGTTCTTAGTTAGGATGGATGACACGATGACACATGAGGTTTCCATTTAATTGAACACCAGAATTTTACCATTTTTAAAGAAAATTTACATTATATTTAAAGCTACTCACGAACTAGAACTATTCTTTTTTCTCCATGATAAAAATTTTATCGCGGGAAATTTATCAACATTTGATGCGTATACGTGGTTACTGGTTAGCACGGCCAGGTAGAAGTCGTCACTTTGGCGGAAAAACGACGCAAGTGCAACATGACTTGAACCCTCGGAATTTCGAAGATACGTACGAAACAGGGCTCATCTAGTTGCGCCCTTGTGCCGTTGGAGTGACGATAGGCTGATTAATCCGGCGCACAGTGGATCGAGCCAATCAGAGAGGTCGGACACGAAAGTGTTTACTAAAACTGCAAATTTCGATGTTAATTTCGTCACATTATAAATTATAAGGGGTGCTCCTGAAAGAAAATTCCACGAGAAAACCAATAAAACCACTTTTAAAACATCAAAGTTTTGTATGAACGGAGTTATATGCGTTTAAAGTTTCCAAATTTTGTCCGACTTCTCCTATTGACTCGACCCACCGTGCGGCAACCGCAGGAGACATATTTCCTTCTGGGTCACGAAGAGAGCTCGCACCAAAAAAGGAGGTCTTAAAACAATAAATGTCTCGGAGATAACGAGCGTCCAAAATTTACATTCCACATTTTCTTTTTTCTTCTTTTTTTATCACCGGTGAGAACAGGGATTTACATAATCTTTCATCTTTTACGGAGCTCATCTCTTTTATAACTCACTGTTCCCGGCCTCGCGGTATCATTTTCAGCGTGACGGCGGGTTTCGAGTTTTTTCCTTGTTCTCCGCGTTCTGGCTTTTCTTCGATACTCGTCAGTTCCTAAAAAATTGAGACGGGACGACGCCTTTATGGATAAATTAGCGTGCCACCGCAAGTGGACAGGAGACAGATAGACAGAGGACTCGAGTCGCTGATGCGAACTTCAAAAAAAAAAAAAAAAAAAAAAAAAAAAAAATACTGTGATAGGTTTCATGTCTAATGAGACTAAATCGAGTCTACCGAGCATGGGGGAAAAAATCTGATAAAATATGGAAAACTAGCGAAAAACTTGTTTTTAAATAATCGTAAAATTTTGCTTGTAATTTAATATGGAGCGTTTGAAAAACTTCAGTGAAACAAATTTACTTTCCAACGCTCAAAACATTGAAGACTTTAATATCTTAATCAAAAAAATTTGGCAACGTTTAAGTGCTCAAATGACGTTTTTACTCAGCACGGTAGTACTCAAGGAGAGGAAAACATTCAAAAGTGTCGCTTCAATTTTTTATATCGTAACCTTCTATGCCTGGCTATATATCAGTTGCCCGTGACAAAGGATTGAGTTTTGGTCACTGAACCTCAGAGATTAGTAGAAAATAATGAATGATGCTCATGTCCAATAGTTACGAGATGCTAACCTCCGAATTGAACAACGGACTATGTCTCTCACACATAGGGGTGTGTTTTCGTATGCAAGTTGCAGGTAGGTTGAAAATAGCTAAAAAATAGGGCAATGATTGGCTTCCAGAGAAAATCGATGTCAACGTTCATTAGACTGGTCCCTCGCTCGATCTCGTTATTCACAGTTTAACAAATTTTGTGCATTTAAATCCTGGCTTCGTGCTCAAAACTGACAACAATGTTGGGATGAATACGATCTGCTCCGGCGCGGCGGCGCTTCGAACACCGCTACGCGACGGTCAAGTTCACTCAGTCTTCAAACAACAGTAACGACACAATTGCCAACTTTAGGTACACTTTGCAAAACGATGTCAAAAATTTTAAGGCAAGCTGTACATAACATCAGCGTAAGAAAAGGAGTGACACAAACAATACTAATTTACATTTTTTATCGTTCGTGTCAAATCAAGGAATTAGTGTTGATTGTCCTCGAAAATCCGCGTGAGAAAAGAGCATTTGTGATAAAGTATAGTGACAGAGAGAATGAGGAGTGTCTAATATTCCAGCTGTAATATAACAGTTTCACGTGAAGTTTCATTAAAATCTTACAAACTTACAACCATCGCTCCTATTTTTACCCAAATGCTTCCTTTTCAGTCATAAAGCATTCGATGATTAAACGCTAGGCTTGGAATGTAGTCGATCCTAAAGTAAAGGGTATGGGCAGGAACTCTAACGCTGGATTAGGAATGTAGTCGATTCTCAACGGAAGCATATTATCGCTGGATTAGAAATTTGGTCGATCATACAGGGAAGTGAATGAGTACTCGGAGACTTAAACGCTGGATTAGAAATGTAATCGATTTTATAGGGACGCATATTAAAGCTGGATTGGTTTCGTCGATCATACAGTGAAGTGAATGAGTACTTGGAGACTTTAACGCTGGATTAGGAATGTAGTCAATTCTATAGGGACGCATATTATAGTTGGATTAGTTTCGTCGATCATATCGGGAAGTGAATAAGTTCTCGGAGACTCCAACGCTGGATTATGAATGTAGTCGATCCTACAGTCAAGCAAATGACCACTACGAGGCATCGCAATAGTTTCTTCAATTCTGTATGCTTATGCAACCCACCAAATGTACGCATACACGAAGAGGGGCTCAGAGTTATCTCCAATTATAATAACCAGTTATAATAACGATTTGAAATGAAGTTTCATCATGAATAGCTCACTTGGGTGACACTGTACGGATAAAAAAATTGATGCCGTCAATGACCCGGCAGTGGACCTCAAAAGCGTTCACCAACACGCTCTCACACAATTTCCCCGACGGTTGGGTGTCCAATAGATGGTATTGGAAATGCTCTTTCTACACAGGCCTTATAGCCTGCATGGGTTGAAGTGTCTGACACGTCTACTCTCCTCATGGAGATACTGTAGAAAATCGAAGGGTGCTCCAAAAGCAGCGACTTCCACGGCTTGCATTCGTACGTTTCTGCCGATGCGGAGGCCGAAAGTGAGGCGGAATGGAAGACCGCTGGGTGGCGGGAGCGGCGCGAAGCGGAAAGGGGGGCAGGGGGGCTGAACGGAGCAAGAGGAGTAGGAGCCGGGAGAATGCGCGAGGTTGTATCAAGTGATAATTAAATTCAGGCGCTCACTTGATGTATAACGTTCTCTAAAGATTTGAGCATCATTTTCAAGGCCGCGCTGGATTCCTCTTCTTTCCGGAGCCACGGCGCGGTTGGGGCCGGGGCCCCGGGGGAAGGGGGGCGGGGGGCGGGTGGGCCCACTCACTCGGAACATCGAAGCTCATGCAGTTTCGACTCGACTCCCGATCGCCCGCTCCAGCGCCGGCCGCCGCCGCAGTTGTGGCTCTGCGGTCTTGGCCCACCTCGGCTCCAGTTGGCCTGCTTTTCTTTCGAGCCTCGCCCAGAGACAATGTATGAGGAGAGGAAATTGAAAATCTGGTAAGCGCCGTCAGGCGCTACCAAAAAGGTTGGACTACTTCTTCTGTCATTTCATAGGAATTCAGTTCAGTGGCCTAATAATTGATGCTTATGTTAAAATTAAGGCCAAAGTTTTAAAAAAAATATGCCACAACTAATCAGGCCGTGTTTAGCAAAAAGGAACTAAGCCACATTAGCCATTTCCAAATTCAACTGGGCAATTTAATTTTGTACAAGAGAAAGTTTGTGCGGATTCCTTTCAAACTTTTCAGGGATTTGCTTCGTATTGTGCAGAAAATTCACGGAAGTTTCCACGAACATCTGCACAACCGTTTTCATGTAAAAATAAAGATTGTCCGATTAAATTTTGCGATAGCTGATGTGGCGTGATTCCTTTCTGCTTAACGCGGTCCAGTTCTAAGGATCAGAGACACTTCTGTCCTTTCATAGTGAGATATACCGATACCATGCTCAATTTTGGCGACCAGGCACTTACCAGGTTTTGAATTTTCACTATTCATAGCATAGAAACACCGCACTCAAAATCTGAGCAAATGTAATCGGATGAGGCAACAACTACACCTAAATGGTCAACGCTACTTTTAATGATGCTTGATGAGTAACTTGTTGAGCACACTCACTCAAATAAAATTCGCCAAACGATGACTGGGTGTGAGCACTTCGCCGAGTGAGCTTTTGCAGATTAGGTTAGGATTGCTAAACCAATGATCCACGAGGTAAGCTAGGAGTTAGACGTCTAAAAGACATGTGTTCCGGTCAAAATTCCATGCAGAACTTACTGATACATCAAAAAATCCCCAAAAGAGATGATGCTCACTTTCATTAGTTTTTTTCAGAAAAAATGTTAAGGGACGACATTCCGCGACATCGCACATCGATTGAAGAGTCATTTTCACTCCTGTTACCGTTAAAATGTCGCATTTTCCGGTGGATTGCTCATTTTACCTAGCGTGAAACGTATAAGAGGAGAGGACCGGTCGTCGACAACTCCGAAACTCTATCGGAATTGGGCTAGTTTTAATGCTACTGGTAACTCGCTCCAGGAGTCGTGACGATTACTCCCCCAGGCATGACTAGGCCGATGATTGGTCCTAGCGTGGAGAGAAACACCTAATCCTGTTAAACGTTCCTGAACCTGAACCTGAGCCACTCTTCTTTGAGGTTCCGTTCGAGCCGAACAAGGGGAAGGTCGCGTCGGAACGCTGCGCTTAGCGGCGTCCCGGCGCGACGTGACGCGTCTGACCAATTTCCTCGGCGCAGACGTCTAGACGTCGCGATGATTTCACGGACGATCAAAGCGTAATGGTTGAGATTCCGAGGCCCAGCCCCGGAAACACGAAAACCGCGCAACCGAATACGATTCTCCGTCGGAGTTGTGCGGTTCGGGTTCGACGGACGTCGCGCCGCGTCGCGTCCGACGGCGGACGTTTTCATTGTGCCGTCATTATCTTATTATTAAATAGTGTTGGCGGTGCCCGGCCCGGCTCTCGGTCTCGCCGATCCGTGGATTCGAGGATTCGACCTCCAAGGCCGAACGACTCCGGAGAATGCACTTCGGTGCACTAAATTCCTCGAACGTCGGGCGTCCCCCGGCCCCGTCCGGGACGCGCCGAGATGCGGTCAGTGTAACGCACCGATCCCGCCCGCCTCGATGTCACGACTTCGAACAAAACCGAGTTATTTCGCGCGCTACTTGCGCCTCGAGTTCAAGTAGTATGGGGATAGTACGGAAATGCCGGTAACTTTGGAGGTTAGGTCGTGGAGCTTTCACAGCCCAAAAGGGCAGCACCGGAAAAAAAACACATTGGATCTAGAGTCCAGACTCTTGAAAACATTGACAAGAAAAAATACTCTTGATTCAATCGGATTTTTGCTTGAATCAAAACGAAATCCACTTAAATTAAGAGGCTTGGTTCTTGATTTAAGCTTAAATCTGATTGAATCAAGAGTATTTTTCTTGTCGATGTTTTTAAGAGTCTGGATTCTAAATCCAATGTGTTTTTTTTCCAGTGAGCCAACTTATCAACTCAAATTCTGTAGATTCGTTATATTTTGCAATGAGAAACCACTATTACTAGCTCATTTTAGAAACAACATATATGCTATTGGTTTCCCTACGCAGATAGGCGCTTTTAAAGAAGAGCCAGAGATAGTGGTTCCTTATTGCAAAATGTAATCCAATTAGTGTTGTTACGATCCGTCATTTGTAAAGCAAGTATTTGACTTCTTTTTTGCATACATTTACTCATTATTGCGGATGGACGCAAATTTTTTTATCATTCTTGACCATTGAGGTCTGAAGATGGGCAGCAACATTTTTCTAGTGTTTTTCGTGTTAGAAGGTTGGTTGCCGTTCGGGCCCTAAAAGCTCCATATTTCGACATGTCCATACTCTACTTGTGCCCTTCACAAACAACACTCTGAGCCCTCTTCATAATCATTCCTGAAACAGTTCCTTCTGTCGCGGCCCCATACGGTTTACATTTTTATTGCGGGCTTCGTCGAAGAAAACCATGACACGGAACTTTTGGTCTTAAAGCTCTTCTCTACGTTCAAACTGAGGGCTTAAAACGAGCACGTCGATTACCCGATCTTGCATTCCTGGTCAATGAGAGGGCCAGCAAAGGCATCATAGAACCACTCTGAAGCCTCCAGACTGAAATAGGTCTTTGACAATGGTTCGTTAAAAGGACAAGTTTCACAAACCTCATGTAAGTCATAGCAGGTAGATCTTCTAGACGTCTTTACCAGTCTTAGTTTCCAGACTTTCTGGAGAGTATATATTGCTGGCACTCACTACCGTTTTGAGCTCGCCCACTCGGGAGAGCTCTTTGCGATCGATTTCTTTTAGCATTGGTAGTGTCCGTGGCGACAAATGGATGGTTCTCGTTGCCGTCGGAGGAACGGCCAAAATCCCATTGATTTCAAGGTCTAAAAGTTGAATTTTCGCGGGTTACAGTTTTCCTCCGTCGAACATTTCCGTTCCCTCATTCAACTGAGGATTAATTGTTCCTCGTTTGCTACACTAGAGAGCAGCACTTTCCAGTGGCCGAGTATATCATAGCATGTTGCTATGGTTTTATAGCAAATTACCTAATTGTATGTTATCATCCTCTTATCTTTTCAATGCAGTTTTTGTGTGCAGTTGTACTTGCAATTGTTATTATTTCTTAAAATAAAAAACATGGTGACCTCGACGTGATTTAATAATTTGTTCAATTAATTTTAAGTTACTAAGACTAAGATTGAGATTTGCGCATAATTAATGGATAATCCTTAAGATTGCCGTTATTGGTACCATAGAAGGTTAATTAACCTCAAAATAATTGCATGCTTGAGAGCTCGGTTGAGACTCGCATTGGGATCCTTTCAGAGTTTGTTTAAACCTCATATTAAGAATGCTTTAGGATTCGTTTGAGCCCCTCGCATTAAGAATGCTTGGGAGTTCGTTTGAGCCTCGCATTAAGAATGCTTGAGAGTTCGTTTGAGCCTCGCATTGAGTTTCTTTAGAGTTCGTTTTAACCTTAAAATACAGATGCATGAAGTGCTCTTTCGAGCTCCGTGCTATTTATAGTGCGCGAGGTGCTCCATTGAGCCACCGCATACATACAAAGGCGTGATGTGCTCCATTGAGCCACTCGCATACAAAGACTTGAAGTGGTCTTTCGAGCTCCACGCTAAAATTCAAGTGAGTTCCTTTTCCGCTCTTAGTGTATACCATAAGTATTGTGTAAGAATTATGGCAGAAACGTTCCTCCGAACCGTGCTCAATTATAGTTTCTTTGAACTCTGTGCCGATAAAAATTCAGAATTTCAGACTGCCAGCTTAACAAAGTATAACCTTAATTCAAGTTGGCGACTTGATTTAAAAAAAAAAAAAATTAAAATTAAATCATATGGTTTCATTACATTGTTGACAAGTTAAGAAAAAGCTTATCAACGATGAAAGCCAGAAACAAAAATGCGATGGCAAAAATAGCCATTGCAACATTTGCCGCAAAATCACATTCATAAAAGATAATTCCATTTCTCTCTCTTTATTTCTCTTTATTTATTGAAATGTGAAAAATTTGACTTATGAAATTACGTCATAACATTTTGCATCGGCATGTAACCTCTGATAATTGGGTAAAGATTCATTTAATACGTATACAATTTTAGAAAAAAGCATTAATAGTTGTTAATAGTTTCCCAAAGGCGAGCTCTCCAACACAGTAGTGTTGGAACCAGCAGCTTGTTTTCATATCAAGATAAACTGAGAAAAATCTAATACACTACAAATGAGACAGTACCCTCGGGTGTTACGGAATTTAGTACCATTTTAAAATATTTTAATTGGTGCGTTTCGCATAGCTTACAAATTATTTCGCACAGAAAACCGCAGAAACCGATTTTTTTACACAAATGCAAGTACGGGATGAGTTCACGAGGACAGGAGGTTTGTTCAAACACAGCACACTCTTTGGCATAAATGAGTAATTTTCGAAATTACTCATGTGTCAGAACACCACCAGTTCAGAGACTCTACCCCGGGGGATAGATTCCGTCACTCTTCTGACGCAAGGACGTAACTCAATTCTCATGTGGGCCCTGGAGCGGTTGAAGTAATACGAACAATATGGCTCAACCCAAATTGAAGATAGGCCCTTACGGCAGAGGAAAAGCGTTATGAGGGATGTATGGAAGAGGCCAGGATAAAAAGAGGGAAGTTTGGCAACGTTGCCAGGCGACGACGGACGAAGCTCCTCCCGGAGGGGCCATTTCTCATGAAAGAATGCTATGCCTCGTTTCCGATGATGACCAAGCTTGACATAACCGGCTTGAGTTTTCCTGGATTTCTCAGGCCGCTTACGTCATTACCTGGTAACTCCGCGGGAACCGAAGCATGCAAGTTGGACATATTTTTGGGCCCCCCGAGCGACAGGCATTTAAAGAACAATAGGCACCTGAGATGCGTACATAAAGACTTTCGCAATTATACACGCTAGCTTGCTCGTCTTCGGAAGACCAACTCATGCGAGGAAGGAATGTAAACACTGGAGGGGTGGGGGGAAAAGACGGGGAGGGTGGATTGAGAGGACAGTCAAAAATTACCGATACGACTTCATTTATATGTCGTCAATGGTTTTGAAAGAGAACTGTGAGCAAAGGTGATCAGGTGAAGTGCATGTAACCCCACCGCTCTTGAGTGTGGCTGGTATACAATTCTGGGAGAGGGGAGGGACAAAGGGCCTAATTAGTAATTATCTACTAGAAATGAAAAACAATGCTAAATTACGGTAAACGAGGCTGAAAGGGTAAAAAACCCAAGACGTTTCAGCCGATTTCATAGCTATAAATAACCAGACAAAAAATAAAACAATAAACTTGAAATTTATAAAATAACCAAAATCTGTAATAGGTATATTCAGGCCTTACAGGTTTTGATCGATTTTCATATTTTCCAGGGATATTTACGAGTGTTATATATCCGAGCAGGTCTGTACTACAACAGGTTTACAATACTAAAACCGAATGATATGGCTCAGCCGCCGATTACCCTGGAGACTTAAACGCACGTGTATGAAAAACGAACCCTTTTACTAGTTCACTCTTCGCATCGTCGCATGTTATAGTAAGATGCAAGAAATACAAAAAATAGTTATTTCCTGCAAGCTGCGCTATAAGAGGGCATAAATCGTCGTTTCCCAGACAAGACTACAATTTAACGGACGCGAATCAACTACTTGTTATAGAGAGTTTCCATGGAAACTTAGATAATTTGCAACGTATCAAACTAAGATAATAGTTTTTTACATTCTACAGTCGAAGCCTGCACGGAATTTAGGAAGTATACTTTGGAGACTTTAGTGTAGAATAGAAAAAAAAAACTATTCTAGTATAATTGTTTTTATGTAATTATGAACATGAGACTTTTTTCAAATTATCTTTTCAGTTTCATCCGTTTTTTATCGAAAATAATCAACCGATCAAGTCTAAGTCACCAAGTATGTTAAAAACTCGTTGAGGTGAGTGAACTTCCTACAACTATGGATAGAATTCATTGTGTCTCGGGTAAATGACTACGAAGCGTTCGTTTAAACGATGACATGAACTATTATCTAAGTTGACACTGTCTGAACGGGTCAGTCGAACTTGCTCTTGATTACACGACCATGTCTTGATTGACAAAGCCAAAAATGGAAAAAAGCTGCTCCATATTAATAAAAGCCGTTACTCGCCGCCGTTTTTATAACAGTGCGAGTCAGTCAAAGAGGTCGGAAAAAGCCGATCACATTGATTACGCTTGACTGGCGATGCAAAATATGCATCGTAATAGGTCATCGTAAAAGGTGATACGTAAATTGTAGTCACATCCTCTGAAACTCTAGCACAGAAAGAACAGCCGGGATTTAGTGATCGGGTCTATGGGAAAGCATCTATACGCTAGTAATTGACGAATGTCCCCTTTACTGGCCGACTTCTAACGAATAATTAGCGGGATTTCGAATGAAACTTAAAAAGACAGAAATAATTTACAGATTATGTAAATGAATTTTACAATTTTTTTCTATTTTTCTTAAAAGTTGTAAATGCAAATTCATGAGGGTTTTTTTTTTTAAATTTCCTTTAATTTGCAATATCTTGAGTGTGCGTGTTACATACCCAAAAATTACAGGAGTTTTCACTTCACGAAGACTGACTGAGCTGGCTGCGGCGCTTAGATGCGACAATTCGTGTTCCACGGATGTGCGTGTTGCATGTTTAATGTTGAAGGCACTTTCGCTTTTCTCATTTCTTCAGAAATGCATGTTTGTAGTTGTTAGTTGTAGTACTCGAGTAACAGTTTGCGTACGCAGAAAAACTGGGTATTGCATTCCAATCATTTGAAAAAAATACCGTTCTCTGTATTATTAATACATTTATTAATTATAAATAAAAGTTCAGGTAAAAATAGCTTCAATGAACTGATTTATTTTAATTACAGGAAACTAACCCAGGCTCCATTTATTGTTATCTGATCTTATAAATAACCCTTAAAACTATAGGATAGATGTATTAATTTTTAAAATATCATTGCATCAACGCATATTTTATTTACTAACACACAGAAATGTCCCTAAATCACTGACCAAAAGCTTCAGCTACGCGAACCGGAAACTTCGGTAACTAAAGCTGTCCTTAAGTTTTTTCTCTGTGCACAGTCGGGCAACAAAGACGTCTGCCGCACAATAATTTATACGGAGTTCTTTCTATTTTATTTTTCTCCCCTTTTTTACACGGCGAAGAACATGGTCGTCCGTTGGTCTGCGGGAGGCTTAGTTGTCGTTTAACGATTTCGCGGCGGCACAAGGCGAGACCCGATTCGAGAGATCCGCGCGGGAATCGAAGAATCAGATCAGCCATCAAATTTGGTTTAAGTCCTCGAGTCGTTAAAATCGATACTTTATCTCCGCTCTTGATGCATTTTTCCCCGTGCAACATTCTCGTTCCTTGCACGCTCGCGCCTAGGTGATGCATGTTAACGCCGAGTTGCCGACTTCGGTAAATTCCGGAATTTCGTAGTCTCGATGAGAATGAATTTCGAAAGCGTCCGATTTGGCAACCGATATTAAACAGATGAGTTCGTCGTTCGACGGATTCGTGGTGCCTTCAGCATGTTGCCAGAATCAGAACTCACATGCGTTTAACTCCAAAAATTCGGAGAGAATCCGGGATGGTTCATGAGTTGAAACGATTGAGAGCCCAAGTAAACTTAGTGAGCTTTGCTCGAATAAGAACTTTGTTTATTATTTTTTCAATCGATTTGTTATCAAAACGACAATTTAGAAAATTTTCTAATTTGTTTATTATTTTTCCGGCCAAATCTACATAACATCTTATAACTGGCAGCGCCCTACTCTTACATCGGGTCGAACTATCTCTTATGAGATACACGAAACCTTAATGAGGTTGGTGACAGTTGGTTAAAGTTTGGTATCTGTTTGCGAGCGTTGAGAGACCTAAGAAAATACTAGAGAAGCGTTTAATAATACGTACCGATTTCCATAATATTTGTAGTTGCATTTTTACATAATTAAGTATACGTGGGCGTTGGGGCCTGGAGCCGTGAGTTTGGGTGTCGCAGAGCGTGCAGTGTAGCGCTGTAAAAGCAGCTTATCAGTAGTAGTAGTTTACGTGGGGGTTTCATAAATTTTGGTAAATTTGAAAGGTTTTCTACGACACGTCTACAAAACTTTACTCGTATTTAAAAACCACGCTTGGCAGTGAAAAATGTAACTCAAAGATTAAACCACGCGTAAAGATAAAATAAATTTGTAAACGCGCGGCTCCAGCCAAAACTCTTGTCTAGCAGTAACGTTGGCAACGCTTCTTTTCTCAGCCTTGTTTCGGTGGGTGGAACTTACAAGATCCGCCTGGTGGACAGCTAATGACCACAATAAAATGGGCCCGTAGAGGCACTTGTTTACGTTTTTAGCATCGGCGATCCATAAAAGCGTATTAAAAACTCGCCTATCTCGGCTACGCAGTCATTTTTGTGGGTCGTTCTTTCTTGACTTCCTGCCGTTCATTTTTCGCGGAAAACCAGTAAAATTCTGCGAGCCATTTGATGTGTTAATCAACTGACTCTTCCTTTCGCCCTGGAGCGATAGAGCTCAAACTTCTCTCCACTTAAATTTTCTCCATCGAAGACGAAGAAAAATTCGCGTGGTAATGGATTTGTATCGAGAATGTCACCGATACGTGTTCTATTGATTGAATTTGACAGATCAAAAACAGGAAAAAAGTTCTCTCCACACTTTAAGTTTCTGCGTCCGACAAACTCTGAAGTCTTGCCAATTGATACTTAGAATGGATGACGTCATATGTCACCATCTCATTCATGAAGTACCGGTGATATTGTTTTGTAAATTTTGCATGTACTGCCGTACCTATTAAATTCGACACGATCTACGTAATTTGCCGCGTTGTAGGAAACAATCTTAGAGATTCATGTTTCTGAGAATTACCCCATTCCAGGCTGATTCTAAACTCCGACAAAGCCATAGGATGCATACTTAGTTGAGCGGCACTCACCTACATGGCGTTCACAAAATAATAAGATAGGGCTTTCCAGGCTCCGTGGTTTGGAAAGCAGGAGTAGAGCGATTCCTGAGCCGCTAAATGGATACATTCTGGTTTCTTAGTCACTGAGAGTTTGCTAAAGCCCAAAGATGTTTGTAGACTTTTAAAAATGGGCAATGCTATTTTCCTCCCAACCACCAACTGCCAAAAATGTTTCATTCAAAGGACAACGTTTCAAAAATTACTAACCGGTGTTTTAGGTGTACAATTGTACATTCAAGGTTCAAAGATTCAAACATTTAATCAATAATAACAGAATTATCGGAGAGAGAGCAGAGTTGCTCACGGGGGCTCAGCAGGGCCTCGGCGGAGCACCCCGCACCTCAGCGGGGGTTTCAAGGGCTCCGTTTGTGACGTCACATTAAAGGGTGCAACCGACTCCCTTGAGCCCCTGTCTGACCTTCCTTCGGCGCACCACTGCTAGCAGTGATTAAGATTAGAGCGAGCGGAAGGTAGATATACCGCTGGGTTGTCAGGTTATTTATAGAAAAGCAATATCGGAGAGACTAACTTGATCCAATTAAATTCTAAGTCTCAAATCAGCGGGCTGCAGCCGGATTGTTGAAACTTTAACTGGCTATGTCGGCAAGATAAGATAAGACATAACCCTGTCTGCGCCGTGTAATATATCGATTTTCGATTCTTCTTGTGCCGACATAAATTTCAATAATCAGGCTGCTGGTTGTTGAAATTTATAGACAAAGCAATGGACAAATAAGACACAAGGAGTATGTCGCGGTCCCATTGGTTGAGATGGGTGGTTCTTATAAACTAAGGGAGAAAATGATGGACTAATTTACAGGGTCTCTCGTGGGTTGCCGTTAGCAAGCCTATTACTTATACCTTTTTTTGTCCATCGCAACCACCAGCTTCTACCAATAGCAGTACATATCCTTTTTGTCTTCTTCGTCTATCGCTTTGTCTTCCAATTTCAAAAATCAGCCCGCAGTTTTAGGACCTGAAGAAGTGGATGGACAACTTACTCGACCAGGAATCTTCAAACCAAAGCCGAGTATTATTATTCCTGAATTGCAATTTAGTTACACGCGATTACCAAAAATTCGTTTAAACCACGTTTGCGCTTGCCCTTTTTTTTCAGATTCGATACATTCATGTCGAAATAAGAAGCGAAAAATGAGGCGAAGATACGGTCAAGATAAAATCAGGACGTCATCACTTCGGGTGAGGGCCATAGGTTGAGGTTGATGACAATGATACGGGGCGGTGCGGGGAGGGGTTGCAGGGTGGCGTTCGTAGCAGGTGGGGGGAGGGGGCCCTCCTCCTCCCCCGGCTGAAGAGGCTCGGCTAATTGGTATGCCGAGCGGTAAGAGTTCCGTGCCTCTCTAGAGGCGAGAGAACCACGAGAGAAGGCTCAATTTGCATATGCACTCATGTCACGGCGAGAGAGGGAGAGAGAGACGGGAATGCAAAAAAACAAAAGAGGGGAGAGGCGAGGAGGCGGCTCGTATGCAAAACACTCGGGAGGCCTTTCCAGCGCTCCGCACTGGTTTTCCTGTTATTACACTGTTGTCTCGGAGTCGCCGCACAGTGGATCGAGTCAATTAGAGAGGTCGGACATGAAATGTTGGACTAAAACTGCGAACTTTCATGTTTATTTCTCCATATTTTAAATTTTAAGGGACGTTTCCAGAAGAGAATTTCACGAGGAAACCAATGAAACCACTTTTAGGACCTCAAAGTGGTGTATAAACGGAGTTATGAGCGTTTAAAGTTTCCAAATTTTGTCCGACCTCTCCTATTGACTCGATCCATCGTGCGACGGGGGGACGCCGCGGCGGCCCGGCGGAGATTCGGCACCCGCGTCGGGAATGCTTTCGCGACCCGCGACTATCCTTCACTATTTGCACCCCTCCGAAATTCAATTACTATTACAACCTGTTTTATTTACGCTCTTCGGATCCGACCTTTATTTCTTTATTTTCTTCCGCTCCGGGTCCCATTCATCGGCCGGCGTTCCCGTTGGAGGACGGAAATCCTCTGTCCCATTGACCGGGAGCGGGACTCGCCCGGCTCCGTGCCGGGGCGGCGCGGGCGCGGGCACGATTCCCGCCGTCCCGCCCCTCGCACTCCCTTCGTCTTCGTCCCGTTTTCCGTCTTAAGGAAGAACAACGTATCGGCATTCGAAACTTGCCGAATGGAGATGTTGCATGTGTGAGAAATTTGCGATTTGACTGTTGATTCTTGTGGAAAAGCTCGCGAGAAACACGATGGTGCCACTGGTTTTCTCTGAAATCATCTCCCAAGCTCAAAAAAAGCTCTCAAGTTGAGACCGAAATGGAGGGGATATCCCACGCTATCCTGAGAGTCCACCTCTACATCGAGACAAACTCTCCATGCAAAGGTAGGGAGCAAATACATTAGCAGGGATGCCGTGTTTTCAGTTTTGGAGTCCTCAAATAAGGTGGCAGCCCTGTCAATGTATTTGTTCCCTATCTTTGCATGGAGAGTTCGTCTTGATGTAGAGGTGGACTCTCAGGATAGCGTGGGATATCCCCTCCATTTTGGCCTCAACTTGAGAGCTTTTTTGAGCTTGGGAGTTGATTTCAGAGAAAACCAGTGGCACCATCGTGTTTCTCGCGACCTTTACCATAAGAATCCATTATTAAATCGCAAATCCCTCACACATGCAACATCTCCTTTCCATCCGGACAAATATTTATTTCTGACAGAAGTCATGAATCTTTTTGGTTGGCATGTTCAGATACTTAACACTGGATTAATTGTTACATTCTCTGGAAAATTCAGAGGAGAAAATTCGCTAGTTTTCTGGGAAATTTGTCTCCTATCAGAGAAGATTTGGCAACGTCCGAATGCTCATGCGACGTTCTTCCTTATTACAGCAACGCTGTCTCTGGACCCTGCATACAGCCGATGCTACGACTAAATCTGCCGTGCAAAGGAAAAACGGCGTAAGCACATTCAATCAGACGCAACGAGCATTGATACTAATGGGTTTTCTTGGAGACTTAAACGCCAGAGTAGAAAAGTAAACTATAATTTCTGCGTGCGGAAACTTCGTCTAGAAATTGGGATCGAATGTATTAATACAGATACTAAATTAAGTATATGACTCAGTGCAGACACTGCAGAGCATTGATAAGGTTTTCTTGGAGACTTAAACGCAGGAGTAGAAAAGTAAGCTAACATTTCTAAGTGCCGAAACTTCGTCTAAAAACTGTAATCGAATGCATTAGACACCGATACTACATTAAAAATGACTCAATTTAGACACGGCAGAGCTTTGATAAGGTTTTCTTGGAGACTTAAACGCAGGAGTAGAAAAGCAAACTAACATTTCTGAGTGCAGAAACTCCGTCTAAAAAGTGCGATCAAATCTGTTGGACACCTATACTTTTTTTAACATGACTCATTCCAGACAAAGCAAAGAATGAGGCTTTTTTGGAGACTTAAACGCAGGAGTAGAAAAGTAAACTAACATTTCTAAGTGTCGAAACTTCGTCTAAAAATTGTAATCGAAATGTATTAGACACCGTTACTAAATTAAAAATGACTTCTTCCAGACACAGCCGAGCACTGATTCAGTATTTGGTTGTCTGGTGCGGAGAAATACCCAACCGAGGGTGAATATGTTCATACGTTAAAGTCCGTTGATACAGCCTGCTCGCTTCAACCCTGATGGAGTGATGGACTCGAAAATCAGCCGGTGAGTAAAAGTGTAATTACAACGGCGTAGTTTTATAACGAGTCGTTGAAGACGTGATTCAAGGGTTCAAGGAAAGTTCGGAGAGTTCGGGAAGAGGGTGCAATCAGACTCAAGCGAGATGAAAGAGGCAGTTAAAAACTAACGAGTATGACAACGATTTTCGGTATCTGTTTGTTTTCGTACGCCATCAAAGCTCATAAAAGTGAGACAATTGAAATCGGGGATCCTCCCGTCGACCACGAAAAGAGAATAAAACGCGATATAAAAGCAGCGAAACAATGGCGGAACAGGGAGGCGAGGAGAGAGGTAAGAGAGGGAGGGAGAAGTGTTCAAATGACCACTTAGAGCTTCTTGTCATGCAGCAATGATTTATCCACACAGATTATTCAAAAACGTTCAATTAAACCATGAGCCACATTCTTGATTATTTTTCTTCTTTTTTTTTCGTTTCGTATTGTTAATCATTTCTTTTTCGAAGATTTTATCTTTCTTGGGAGCCGGGCTCACCGTTTAGGCTTTTTCTCTGAGGGAGGGCTCGAAGCTTCTAGGCGCACAAGGGATCGAGTCAATAGGAGAGACCGGACGCAATTTGGAAACTTTAAACGCTTATAACTCTGTTTATACACAACTTCGAGGTTCTTAAAGTGGTTTCATTGGTTTTCTCGTAAAATTGTCTTCTGAAACACCCCTTGGAATTTAAAATGTGACAAAATAAACATTAAAATGTGCAGTTTTAGTCAAAAATTTCATGTTCGACCTTTCTAATTGACTCGATCCACTGTGAGGCGTTTGGATCCTAGGTACGATCCGCCGCCTTCCTACCCCTCCCCCACACCTCCGCCTTCCCCCGCACAGCCCCGCCTACCCCGCAACAGCGCTGCCGTGCTACGGAAGAACGCCGTATGAGCCTTCAGGCGCTGCCAAATTGTCTCTGATAAAACCCGAATTTCCTGGTAAACTTGTGAATATTTTCCTTCCAATTTTTCAGATGATTTTGTTAACAATTTCACTGAGAAGTCCTGAAAATTTCAAGGCAAAATATTCATAACTTTCCTGAAAAATGAACATTGTATCGAAAGAAATTTGGCAACTCTCGAATGTTCATACGGCGTTCTTCCTAAGCACGGCGGATCGGGCTGCGGGTTGCCCTACTCACCGGTCCATGTCAGGCGCCTAAATGCCCACTTTCAACTTTTACTTTAATACCTCGTCTAGTGTTTCCCAAAAACCGAGCGGCGCATCGCCGTCTTACGCTTCACGTTTTTTGCGTTTCCTCCGCCTCCTCCGTCGTGAGGACGCTTGTAATCGGCTAGAAAGCTGCGCGGCCTCGATCCTCGAACCCGAGCCAAAATCCAAAAATCCACCCATGTTTTCCTCGCTTTTACGTGGAGCTGGTTATCGTAAACTTCCTTGCGAACGCTCTCCTTTAAGTTCCCGGAATTCGCATTTGAGTTCATTGGTTTCGTTCAGTGGGTCGCGCGGAAGAGTTGGACTTGTTCTCTAGGTTTGGCTACCGATTACTTTCGTGCTGAATGTCTTGGCCGAATTTCTCGTTAATGTGAGTGAAACTTAAACAACTGACACGCATGATTATAGTGGGGAAAATTCATTGATTGTAAAATGAGGAACTTTTTATAAAACAGGAACAGGCATACAACCTGAATAAAACGGAAATTTCAAAGAAATTAAAAACTCTTTTGAAATACCCACTTCTTTACGTGTTTTCTTTACGAGCAACACCCGAAACCCGTTTATTTAGCAAAAAACAAAGGGAGAGAAGTGAGTTTTTTTTAAAAAAAAAAACATTGTTAATTTTTTGTTTTTAATTTTTCGTTTCATTCAGAATTCATTGTTTTGACACGTTGATCATTCATCATTTCACCACACAATCCTTAATTCAGCCTTTAAAATTAAATTTGACCCCTCACGAACCTCATTCTTTGTAATTATATTACTGTAACTGGTTCAATTAGATTTTTCGATTGATTTTTCAGCAAGAGAAATTTTGATTTTTAAATACTAAATTCTACTTGAAGATCATTCCAATACGATTACAGATTAAATAAAACGAAATTATACAAACAAACGAACAAAATAAATAAAAACAACTTTAAATGACGTAAGTATAAAAACTAAGGTTCTCCTTAAACTTAATTTTCAAATACAAAATAATATGGAGATTTTAAAGACCGGGAAAAAACCAAGAAGCTCGACTCAAAATTCCGTGCATTCATACCTACGGAAAATGAACGATACGGTGGATACGGAAAATCCGTCGGATTTCCGTGCCACCGTGCTGAATTTTCAAAATCCGTACTTTACCAGTGTAAAAGTACCCGCCTCGAGCTTTAAACTCATTGGGAACTATACTGCCGTGCTAGGGAAAAACGCCGTATGAACCTTTAGGCGTTGTCAAGTTTCCTATAATAAAACAAAAATTCCCTAGCAAACTTACGAATACTGTGCTTCTGATTTTTCACATAATTTTTTTTTGCAATTTCACCTAAAGTTCCTGCAAATTTCAAGGAAAAACATTCATGTCTTTCCTCAAAAATAAAAAATTTACCGAAGGAAATTTGGCAACTCTGCAATGTTCTTACGGCGTTCTTCCTTAGCACGGTAGTATACTGCCGTGCTAAGGAAGAACGCCGTATGAACATTCGAGGATTGCCAAATTTCCTTCGATAAAAGTATTATTTCTGAGGAAAGTTAAGAACATTTTTCCTCGAAATTTGCAGGAACTTTAGGTGAAATTGCAAAAAAAAAAATTATGTGAAAAATCGGAAGGAAAGTATTCGTAAGTTTACCAGGAAATTCGTGTTGTGTCAAAGGAAATTTGGCAGCGCTTGAAGGTTCATACGGCGTTTTTCCTTAGCACGGTAGTATATGGATGATGAGTTGAAGCGCTCTCCGGAGATTTTCGCGTTCATGAACCATGTGCAAATAGGCTGAGGCCTCCGGGCCGTGTCGGAGGAGGGGGAAAAGGAGAGACAAGAGATTGCGCGTCGAGGAGCGCAGCTCGGCGGAATGAAGAAAATAATGGTGCGAAAAGAACACGGATTCGCGAGAACAAATTTGCATTAGGAATTATTTACTGCGGGAGAATGAGTGTTTTATTTATTTAAAGCCGAGTAATGCTGCGATGGAGCCGCTCGGATTGACTCGCTTGCAGTCGGGGGCGGTTGACCGCATTGTTGTCACTACTGTGTCGCTCCTGTTCTTCCACCTATGGTTTTCCTTCCTCTTTTGAACTTCAATTAACTTCAACAACCCTTATATTTGGACCGCGTTAAACAGTAAGGAACCAAGCCACATCAGCTATTGCCAAATTTAAGCGGGCAATCGTGCTTTCGCCACAAAGTTACGGATTTCTTTACTTAAGAGAATTGAAAACTATAAGAAGAAATTGTGTGTATTGCGTCATGGGCCCTGACATGCGTGTATGATTATGGGTCTCAGGGCCCACTTCACGATAAAAATTATTTGAATTTATAGATCGTTATAAATTAAAAAGTTGGTCTCCACCGATTCTCTGTTATAGAGGATACAATTAGTTAACGTTATCAGCCGCAGATCCAACACAGTATACATCTCTTCCTCTAACATTTGAATGGTACACAAACAATTTTGCCAATTGAAAATAAAGGCTGAGCACTGCAGAAGAGACGAAAATAAAAAACAAAAACGAGGATACAATCCGTCAATTCACACAAAACGTCGCTCCTCTCACGAGGGCGTAGCTATGATTTCAGAGATGAGCCCTAACGTCCATAAAACTTCCGACTGTCCAGAGCTCATAAGAAGATGAAGTTGCACCCTTGGGTCAGAAGGACGGCGAAAAATGAAGCTTCCTCTAAAATATAGGGTGACAAGGAGATTGCGAAATATCTCGACAGGCCATTGTAGTACACATAAATCCTGGGAAATAAAAAAGAGCCATTCAAAAACTCAAAAGAGAGGATGTCCATGTCAGAGGAGAGAGTGAATGAAAAATGAGGGGTTAAAAAACGGATGATGGCCGGCGCAGAGTCCCCCGCGAAATCAGTCATAAAAAAACCGACAGGATTTAAGATGGCTGTCCATGAAAAAAAATTATGACACAGCTAGCTCGACCGAGGAACGGGGGAGATGAACCCCCAACCCCCCCTTTGTCCCCCTTTTCTCTGCCAACAAAAACAGTAGTGATGCTTCAGTCACCACTCATAATCAGATGGCAGCTCAAGATTGTTCGCGTTTGCGCCCGGTCTTATGGCCTAACAAACGCTCATTTTATGAATAATGGTCAAAAATGTTTTGACATTTCGCACGGATGCCGGTAGGTAAAGAAAATTCGCATTGTCTTTGAAATGGTGCATTGTGAACGCTGGTGGTTGAAAATTACAGACTAGCAAAACATATCAAGATATTTTTCGCTAGTTTTAACCCCTTCTAACGCAAAATGGTTTCACACGGTGGTACAAGAGATTGTCTTACGAAATAATATCGTCCTCACAGGGACTGCTAGTATAACTTTTACTCGTAGCTGGTCGATAAGAGCGGGGTGAAAGAAAATACGTCAAGGCGGTACTGAAAAGGCTGACGTCGTTTACCCCATTTTTAAAAGGGTAACATACTCGTTGATATTGAACATGACAACAAGCAGTTGGAACAGATTTATGATTTCCGTTAATTGTAGAATTCCATCACGGAAATATGATTATGAGACGCACGCAACAGTTTATCTGAATAACGGTCAGGACAAAAGTGAAGTTTGGAAGAAAGAATTGCTTTTTAAAATTGGAAAGAATTTCGTTCACATCTCTCACTGTGCATGCATAATCATCCAACAAAATTGTAAAGACGGTTTAGAATTATTTTATCGTAAACAGTGGCACGGCAAATTTTTCTCATAAATTGCAGTGAGTCTAAGGCAACGAGGCAACACTGGGTCTGGAAGCAAATAAGGATGGACCCACGGAAATCTCCACTATAAAACTAAAAATGCGGAGACGAAAAGCAGGCGGAACTAGTTCGAATCGTAAATCGTTCCTTTAATAAGCCCGATAAAATATAAGGCTCCAGCGACTGTTTTGATAATTAAAAAGCCGTTCGGTTTTAGCTGTGACGTCTCCGAGGAACGAAAAGAGAAGGAAATGGAAGAAAATTATGACCGCATAAAAATGAATTAAAAAAATTGACCGCGCGGAAAAGAATCGATAAGATTCTCGCGATATAAATAATTTAGTTGTTTGTTTCTCCGGTATAAAATACGCGGAGAATTGGAGTTCCGTTAATTTTGCATCGAGCAAGAGATCATAATTCAATTCGAGCAGATAAAATCTGCAAGCGGAAACTTCCCTGAAATTTGATAGGTGCAAATTTGCACGATATATTTTACATTGTCTGAGGGAAAGAGCGAGAAAAGTAGAGGAGGGCTTTAGTAATTTGAATTATTCTCATTTCTGGGCTCTTAATATCACAACTTAGGAAAGGGCTAATTGCTCGACGAAAATGATTGGCTAATTTCATTGCTTCAGCAGAAACCATATTGTCGATGAAGGCTCTAAACTCATTTATCTTTTTATTTTAAAGACTATGGTCTTAACGACCATTTCATTACTTCATTTGGATTGTTTGCTCACCTATGCTGTCATGCTATGGGAAAACGCCTTATGAGCCTTCAGACGTTTCCAAATTTCCTTTAATAAAATATGAGCTTTAAGGGAAATCTAGGAATATTTTTCTTAGAATTTTTCAGTGAATTTTATTCGTGATCTAATCTAAATTATCTAAAAATTTCAAGAAAAAATAACCTTAAATTTCCTCAAGAAATTCAATATCTCATGCCAGCACTACAGCTGGCATCTCCCGAAAGCTCATAAGCGGTCGAATACTTATTGCAAGCTACAAAGATACTGCGGTAATGCAGCAAAAAAATGTGAATAAAGGACTCGTAATAAGGTTAATTAAAGTGTGGGATAATTTTCTTACCTCAATAAAATAAAACCAGCAAGAATATGTTAATTTCTCATATGTATACTACAAAGTAAGAGTGATTACTGACCTGTAACAGAATAAAAGAAAAGAATCAGAAGGTACGCTCGACGATGGTGGAAGGCAGAAACGCGTAGAAAATGTTTTGGAACTTTTACTAGACTTGGATTTGGAATCCATCAGAAAAGGAACAACTAAAGTAAAGTTGCATTAGAAGAATACGATTAGGATGGGTGACTGTGTGCAAGATGAGGGGTGTGGGTCAAGAGTCGATTATTAACCTAGAGCTAAAACCGGTTCTCTAAAATAAATGAATTAGCCAACAGACAACAGCGTTAACAATGACTTTCGCGTTTATCATTGGACTAGAACCGAGGTGGACGTCGAAATACTCCCGAACTTTAACACCCCCTCCCCCATCCCCATAAACATCCCACACATACGCGCACTAAACAGGGAAAGAGGTGAAAAAATCAATTTTTGCGCGGGGTTAGCGAATACTGCCTACGCTTACTACTCACCAGCTTAGCTCATTAAATTGCTGTTGCCGCGAGCTCCGAGTTTGGCACAGATGTTGCTTTACTTGCTCCAGATCAGCAACAGTTGTTTTTGGCTTTCGTCGGTCAAATTTCTGATTTATTTTCGCGCTCGCTGGAAAGGATTTATTATAGCTTGATTTCCCTTGCTCTTTCTCCACGGTGATATATTTTTCTCCTTCGATGAGTGGGACCTGGGACCGCCAAAAGGTACTCCGTATTTGTGAATTAGTTGCGCGTGCCTCAGAGTAGAATTTTTTCATACGTGAATGTCATTTCCGACAAAAACGAATCTATTCAGTACAACCGGAACCGGACTATCTCGATAGACAACCGATAAAACAATATCATTCACCAAATCGCTTGATAATCTCACAATCAGGTAAAGGTCATCTGAAACTAGTGAGATGAATACGAGAGGTAAAAATTGTGGGATTATTCCGTATAGACTGCTTAAACGAACAGAAAAAAAGAGCAGTTGCTACAAGCGCATTAAAGAGCATAAAAGAGCATTAACTACATTTCGCATTGATAGAATTACTATTTTTGGCTAAAATAAGCAACAATACAAGTACCCCCAGTATCCATGTCTAGAGGGATGATTTCAAGCATGAGCTGGAAATAGTGATTTTTCATTGTAAAATGAAGTCAAACTGTAACAGCCCTGATTGGCACTTACAAGATTTTGAATTTTTCATGCCCTTTGACTAAAGTAAAAGACCAGCGACAAAACCTACTAGTCGAATAATCAAATCTTTAAGATCGAGCGATAATGAAGAGCTCTAATTAAAATACGCCGAGCATAGACAAAAACCGCTCAAATGTTAATTTGATGGCCTTTGACAGCCGTTTAACAAGCCCTAACGGTAAAAATTACATCAATGCTGCCGTGCTAAGGAAGAACGCCGTATGAGCCTTCAGGCGTTGCCAAGTTTCCTTTGATAAAAAACCGAATTTAATGGGAAAATTGTGAATATTTTTTTCAAAATTTACAGACAATTTTGTACGCAATTTCATCCAAAATATCTAAAAATTTCAAGGACAAATATGCGTGAATATAGTGAAAAATACATTTTTCATCAAGTGAAACTTGATAACTATCGAATGTTCATACGGCGTTCTTCCTTAGCACGGCAGAATGGATGACGTCATCAACGAGTATTGAGAAAACGGCATATCTTTGTTGATATTTGACTACGCATGTTGGAGGAGTGGGAGAAAGTCAGAAAATAGAAAGTAAACAATCCCCCTGGCAGCCTACCTACAAATCACGATTGCACAAATATGTAAACGGACCGAACGACCGTACGCATGACCATACGTCTCTTGAAAATGTTAGCGAACGAAAGCACGCGACAATGTGACATATGGTAAAACTGTCATCGCACTTGCACGTAACGATTGCGGCGCACAGTGGATCGAGTCAATAGGAGAGGTCGGACAAAATTTGGAGACTTTAAACGCTTATAACACCGTTTATACAAAACTTAGAGGTTCTAAAAGTTGCTCCATTGGTTTTGTCTTGAAATATAATTCAAAAAGCACCCCTTAAAATTTGAAATGTGACGAAATAAACATTAAATTTTGCAGTTTTAGTCAAAAATTTCATGTCCGACCTCTTTGCTTGACCCGATCCACTGTGCGGCGTGGACAGGAATCGCGAGGAATGCGGGGCATGCCCACACCGCAATCGAAAATGAAAGTCGCGAGACAAGATCGAACCGAACCACTCTGAAGATACATGCTTGAGTAATGCACCGTTCGTCACTACGCCTTAATGATATTCCAGATCCATGCACATCGTGTACTTCTGAAATGCAAATTAGAGAGGAAAAAGGGGGAAATGTGGCATCGTTGGAGACGGCGAAGGAGTTTGAGTAAGATGCTATCTGAAATTGGGCTGACGTGATTAATCGTGGGTGTAAGTGGGTACAATTCGGCCGTGCTAAGGAAGAACGCCGTATGAGCATTCGAGAGTTGCCAAATTTCCCCGGATGAAACATGTACTTTTGACGGAATTCATGCATATTTTTCCTTGAAATTTTCAGATAGTTTAGATTAAATTGCGAACAAAATAGTCTGAAAAATTGGAAGAAAGAGATTTACAATTCCCCCAATAAATTCGTATTTTATCAGAGGAAAATTGGCGACGCCTTAAGTTTTATACGGCGTTTTTCCTTAGCATGGCAGAATACCGATACGGTGGAGCGAATTTCTGTCCGTAACCATAACCTGGAGACAGTATGGAAACCGCGTTCTGTTTGGCTAAGCCATCTTAGGCTACAAAGGGCCTAAAAATGGCGAACCTTTGTCCAGGGGACAAGTTTCTTGGATTTCAAAATTTCCTGACTTTCGAATGTTAAAAATAATTATTTTTAGCAGTTTCAGATGTGAGTGATTTGCACAAAACTTAATAGCGCGATGTCTCTTTCAATAAAAAAAAAAAAAAAAAAAATTAAATTTTGAGAGCTGAGAGACAGAAGTTCAGCCGATTCTGGCTCAATGTGTGAGGACAATTAACTCAAGGATACAGAGGAAATTGCCAAAATTTCCCTTCCATTTTACATTGTCAGCAAAAGAATGATTTTTTTTTCATGGTATGACTTTTTCACTAATCGACAAAGCACTGCGCGCCCGAATAAATCGCCCGTAAAGGCCAAGGTCACGCTGTGAGCAGCAAAAGGATATCCAGGGGGAGGACGAGAGGGAACGTGACAATGGACAGGTAGAATGGGGGAGCGGAGGAGGGGTTAGGGGGTGACAATAACAAAACAGGGGGAGATGTTGCCGTGCCTACTAAAAATTAATTATTCTGCAGAGATTTAGGACTCAAACCCAGGGACATTCTCGAGGATCTCAAGAAAGCTTGAGATCCACCCTAAAAGAGATGCGATCTATTTCAATGGTGAAACTTTCAAACCGTGTACCTCGATTTGCGACGTTGTAAGCTTCCTGTCACACATACTTGTTTAGGTGAAGAATTACTCAACGTCAATTCTTAAAAACTTCCGTGATATTTCTTATCCGTGTGAAGTAAATTCTGAGAAAACTTCAAGGAATGAAGTTTATTTGCTCTCTTAAAAAAATAAAACAGGAGTGGAGGTTTTTAAACACTGCAAACGGGATACGAGGTTTGGGAGTTAGACCGTCGATTTTTAACCTCCCCACGATGAAGGATAGAATTTAGGCCCTTTTCACCAGATTTACCAGATTTTTTCCCTCGTCTCTTTTTCAGTGCTCCCATTTCCCGGAACTAGTACCGAATTTCGGAACTTTTCAGATTTTCCTGGATTTTTTCCGGAACTTTTGAACTTTTTCTGGATTTGTTCCGGAAATTTTGAGATTTTCCTGGATTTGTTCCGGAACTTTTGAGATTTTCCTGGATTTGTTCCGGAGCTTGTTGAGATTTTCCAGGATTTTTTCCGGAACTTTTGAAATTCCCGCAATGTTCCGCAATTTCTTTTGCATTTTCCGGAACTTTCTCGAAACTTTTGAAAAATCTAAAAAGAATCCCGGAACTTTTGACAGTCATGGAGTGGGAGAAATTGGAACAAAAAAGTTCCGAATCCGGGAACTTTCGACGGACAGGGAACGGGAGCACTGCTCTTTTCGGCCCGGACTGGCAATGGTGTTGCGACGTAAGCAGCTGGCGGCTGGGCTCCGGGTTCCAGGTCCCTGGGACGGACCCACTCGGTGCCCCTGCCGCGTATCGGTTTCAACCCCGACCTTTGCTTCGAACGCATGGGTGACGCAAGGACGGAACTACACCTTTTCTACCGTCCACGCTCCAGGCTGTGATGTGATAGCATCCTGCATCCTGCATCCTGCCGCACCAATCCCGACACGAACAAATTGAACGGATTTAGCCAAACGCGTATGCTTATGCGATTTTTGTCCAATTTATTACTGATTTTCCGTGTGGTCAAAAAGGAAATCAGTGGAATTGACAAGTAGAAATTTTGAATAGTTTTATGGTGAAAATGTAATTTGCGATGAACAATTCTGCAACGATGGAAAAGTGCAGTTACGTTACTTCATCTACAATGTTAGAAACGTCTCCCTCAATCCAGTGGCGCGGCGTGGTGTGAATGATCGATTATCGATATTCCTCCATTTGAACGTATGGTAAAAGATCGATTATATTAATGTGTTCGCTGCGAACAACCTGTTTATCAATCCTTTTCCATAGGTTTAAATGGCAGATCAATCGATATATCGCAAAGCAAGCCACGCCACTGCCTCAATCCGAATACGAACGAATTGGGCAGGGAAGGTCAGGAACCTTCCAACGACCTCTGGACTTTTTGCCCAATTTTCTGCTGATTTTTTCGTGTAGTCCAAGAAAAATCAGTGTTGACAGGAAAAATTTTTGGTAAAAATAGAATTTAAGAAAAAAAATTGCAACGTTGGAAAAGTGTAGTAACGTTACTTCATCTACAGTGTTAAAAATAAGGGTCTAGGACATTAGTTAATCCAAAGTTCGAGTCAAACGTTCTACACTTAGGCTAGAAATAATTTTTTTAAGGGCATTTCATTTGTCTAAAAGCATTTGTTGTAATGTTCTTAGGTATCAAAAAAAGAAGGAAAAATAAGAGGAAAAGTTACTTCATCGGGGAAACGGCGAATGGACCGTTCCTCTTCGTTCCAAGCTTCATTATTACTGAAACTAAGTCGATCATCCTGCGCTAAAAATGACGAAAATTAACCTTGTTAGAGTTGCTAGCATCAATTTAGGCGACGAAAGGAACTGGACTATAATCAGGATCACTTTAAAAATTCCTCGCGGAGCATGCAGCGGTAAAAAAGAGCACAGGCAGTGCAGCTTAGTATGTAAATTGCCTTCATTATCAAACCATAATACAGACATACATTACGTCCCAACACATTTCACACTTTAGTATCCATTTACTTAGAGAGCTGCGCGACGTAATAATAGTTCGAAAACAATTTCCAAAGTGAGATGAACAAGGGAACTACCCGCCGCGCCGGCTTTATTATGGGAAACGACATCTGGAGAGGATCGTTCCGAAATTTTACATTCACCCGTCGAAAGTGGATAAAATAACCGTGCGAGGAAAATACTTTCGTGGCTAGTCGTTAGAAATTCACACGCGAAAGCACAAGTTCCAGTTTATAGCCTCGTTGTAATTTGTAATTGTAATGAACTTTGGACCTCAGAATTTTATCTGAATGACTAAAAATTTAGAGCTCCTCCACCTTAAAAAAGAAAATGAAAACAATTCTTTACTGTGAAATGCCATTGGGAAAGCATCATCAAATAATACAGATAAGCTGTTCACGCCTCGGCAGAGAAATGTGTGTCGCGAGCTTGACAAAAATTTGCGATACTTGGGGAAAAAATATTAACCAATCCCCCGTTATATGTGTGCCAAACCAAGCCTTTCTAATATGTTTCCATTTGACCTCAATAGAGGCATTTCCTGTTTAAAGAGGCATTAAAAAAACAAACATTTTTCCTCATTTCTCTTCCGACCGCTATGGACTTTCTACGCATTCATCTGATAAATATTCTGAATAGTATCAAATTCAAACTCTTTGTTTACAAATTTCAGGGGCCGTTAGCAAAGCACTGAGCACGTCCAGTTCTGTTTAAACGCCGAACAGTGAAACGAGCCATTGGAAAGGTTGGACATTAAACTTCTTACCGAAATTGAACATTTTGATGTTTAGCTCGTCACAACTCCAATTTTTAAGGATTTTTCAACTACTCTCCTAACCCCGTCCAATGAGCGTCTTAAAAATGATTTTATTAGAATGGAGAGGATGTGCGACAGGCAAAATTTTCACGATGCAGCAAGGTCCACGGGTTGCTCTTCAGACTACAAAGCATCTTGCGTCCTATTTTTAGGTGAGGTTTAGAAATCGACAAATTTCAAGGCTTTCAGACGTCAAGAGACTTTATGAGACAGAAAACACCGCGGAATGTCGGCGGTAAAAAAGGTCCGTAAACCTGTGCCACGGCCCGAACGGGGAACGTCTAACAATGCATGAATATTTATCGTTTCGTAATTTAGTTAACACCGCATAATAAGCAGACGCGACGAGGCCCCGCCGATCCGCCATTTTTACCGCAAAAATGACGTCATAACTGCACCGACAATGGTCGTTTTTACAAGGCCTAGGTCGGACTCGGAGGGTGGGGAAAGAATTTAATCGCTCTCACCTACCCTAACAATGGAACTATTCGGTTAGCTTTGATTTCTGTCTCAACCTTACGTCTTCGTTTTAATTTGATCGTGGCTGTCATAGTGTTGAAGAAATTCTGGTCTCACGAAGGGAAATGATTGACCACTCTTGGCACGATTTGACTATAACGTCCTAGTCCCTCTCTACAAACAATGGAGGATTCCGTGCGGTAGGGAAGGTTGTCAAATATTTAAACACTTGTACACCGAGGAGGCCACCGCGAAGCGGTGGCAAGGCGCTAATGATCGATTACCGATATTTCCCAATTTGAAGCTATGGTAAAGAATCGATTGTTGAGGTGTTCGTTGCGAACACCTTGTACATCGATCCTTATCCATAGGTTTAAATGGCATATCGATCGATATGTTGCCAAGCACGCCACGCCACTGCCGCGAAGATTCGGATGACGTGTTTGCGCCGTTGTTGTCGAACGTCAATGCTTTAAAAAAAAAAAAAAAATCCGAGGTTTTTACCTCAGGGAGGAGGGGGAAACAACGCGTGCCACTGAATTGTGTTTTAATGGTTTGATTTTTAACTGGCGAGAAAAAAATGATTAGAACTGTCTGAAAGCTAACTTTCTGCAATTGAAATTCGCGGGAATTTCACTCTTTGAAAAGGACACAGGATTACGTTATGACTGCGTTCTCCAGACGACTATTGTTCAACGTCAGAGCTGATGATTAGACAGATCTCATTGTTTTTAACCAGTTTACAAAATTAAACTATCAAAGCAAAACTTTACTGCCGACTTGAAAGCTTTCTCGGGCGATTTGCAGACACCACTCTACGAGTGGATGAAAGGAGTTAATTTATCGTTTTATTATGGCATGAGATTCAATACGACAGACTAGGTTTTCCCTTTCCTCGGTGCAAGATCTCCGCCCGTAACTGTTAACGCAGGAAAACTCAGAACTACTCTCAACACAATTTTCCACCAAACGTGATACGATTCCTCCCTACTCAACTCAGCTCTATTGTAAGCGTGAATCCAGCGAAGAACTCATTCGCGTCCGAGAAATCCAACGGAAGGTGTGAGCAAATTTCTTCGGATACCCAGGAATAATAACAAAGGGTGGATCTTATTAACAGAGTCAACAATTAAACACGCTCTTTTTACTCGCTGGCGCACGATCGTAAATCAATCAGCCTGTGGGCAGCGGGCGTTTATTCGGGGTTGAGGTCATGGTGGACCTGCCTCTCTGCCCTCTCCCCCGCCACCCGCCACTGCGGACCGGCCCACAGTGGATCGAGTCGATAGGAGAGGTCGGACAAAATTTGGAAACTTTAAACGCTTATAACTCCGTTTATACAAAACTTAGAAGTTCTAAAATCTAAAAGTGGCTTTTTTGGTTTTCTCGTAAAATTTTCTTATGTAAGCACCCTTTGAAATTTAAAATGTGACGAAATAAACATCAAAATTTGCAGTTTTAGTCAAAAATTTTATACCGTATTTCTCTAATTGATTCGATCCACAATATGCAGACGATGAAGATTTCCGTGGAGACTTTAACGCGCGTTTATGAAAAATGAAAACATGAAAATTTCGATCAACTCCATTTTATTGCATAAGTAATCGATGTGCTTGCCTTATTGAAATCTTACGAAGCTAATTTTGAATGGTTTACTTTTTCACAGCAATCAAATGATGAAGCCAGCGGTGATCTTCTAGATATTTCCTCTTCCGAAAAGTACAAGTCAGTAACGTTTTCGACGTTGACGTTTCCTTAAAAAAACACCCCTCAAAATTTACAATGTGACTAAGTAAACATCAAAATTTGCAGTTTTAGTTAAAAATTTCATGTCCGAGCTCTCTGATTGACTGGATCCACTGTGCGGCGGCGGCCACGGCCACCTCTCCCGGTTCCCGAAGAATGCAAGGCGGGCACAATGACCACCGATCGCCCAGGTGAGCGTGCCCGAAACCCGGAGCAACAGGTAGGAGAAGAAAAGGCCGAGAAATTTCTCTCGACCGAAAATAAAGCGAGTCGGTGGATGCAGTGCGGGGTTGACTGCCTTGAGTTTGAGCATGAGCACTCTTCTTTGGAAAGACTACGAGGGTGCGGAGAGGAGTTATTGTTGGTAAAAAAAGAAGGATGCAAGGATGCCATTCGTCGATCAAACACTGGAAAAAACCACATTGGATCTAGAGTCCAGACTCTTAAAAACATCGACAAGAAAAAATACTCTTGATTCAATTAGACTTAAGCTTAAATCAAGAACTATGTCTCTAAATTTGAGCGGATTTCCTTTTGATTTAAGCTTAAATCTGATTGAATCAAGAGTCCTTTTTCTTGTCGGTGTTTCCAAGAGTCTGGACTCTTTTTCCGGTGTGTTTTTCTTTTCCAGTGAATAACGTGAATTAATTGCACTAGAAAAAGAAGTCTCTGTGTCCGAGAATCCAGTCTCTTAATTAATGCAAGAGAAAATACTCTTGATTCATTTGGATTTTTGCTCGTCAAAAGGAAATCCGCTTGAATTAAGAGGCTTGGCTCTGGATTCAAGAAAACATCCGATTGAATCAAGAGTACTTTTCCTTGCCTTTTGTTAGAGTCTGGACTCTGGATCCAAGAAACTTTCTTTCTAGGGCGGAATTTCAGAATTATAGGCAACGACTAATCTTCTTTGAAATCATACGTGACTTGAAACAAAACACAAAAAGCCGAAAAATAACGACTTTCATGTGACTAAAAGAATACCTCCACACACTGTCTTAGTTGGAAAAGAAAAATCGTAACTACTTTTTTACCGGATTAAGCGTCAGCCGAGATTACAAACCATACGGCCAAATCCCCGACACTCCTGGAGACTTTAACGCACGTATATGAAAAATGATCCATTCTAAAAGTGGGAGTATTCGCCCCATCGTCTATAACCAAATGATTTTAAATTGTCAATTAACCAAACAATATGGCCAGACCTCCAACTTTCCTGGAGACTTTAACGCACGTGTATGAAAAATGAACCCTTTCCTTTCATAAGTTAAACTGTTCGCCTCATCACTTCAAACCAAATTTTCTTAAGTTTTCAAACCAGATGCAATGGCCAAACCACCGATTTTCTCTGGAGACTTTAACGCACGTGCATGAAGAATTAACCCTTTAATAAGTTAAATAAACTATTCGCCCCATCACCCAAAACCAAATGATTTTGAATTTTCAAACCAGATGAAATGGCCAAATCACCGATTTTTTTTTTTTTTTGAGACTTTAACGCACGTGTATAAAAAATGAACCCTTTTATGAATTAAACTATTCGCTCCATCACTTCAAACCAAATGATCTTCAAGTTTCAAACCAAATGATACGGCCTTTTTACCGATTTTCTTGAAGACTTTAAAAGAAATCCGATGAAGATTGATTCAATTGTCGCTGAACGTTTCTGTTGACTCGTCCTATTTTATCAACGTCATCAACGCATCTAGACTAAACTGCGACTTGGCAACCCCGGCCGGAGCTACCCCCAACTCGGGACCAGTTGAAGTCGTTGGAACTGTTTGAGGAGGCCAGATAGGAGCCTTTCTCCTCGGTTGCGTCTGCTCTGGGTCCAGCGAGTCTGCTCGCCATTTCCAGCATTATAAATAACAACCAAATAGGTAGATCACAATTCACACCTCTACATTCTGGACAGAACTCTGGGCCTCTGCCCTGCACTCGTAGTCCTCCTGTGCTGAGCCAGCCGGAGAAACTGGCTCAGCTTAACAAGACAAGAGACCCGTCGCCCCAGCTCTTCACTCTCTGCCTCTGTTGGTTGCCCTAAGTAGGTATCACACAGTGACAATTCTTGCAAGTTGGCAACGCTGTTTTTTCCGTTTAAATCTATGTTGAAAAATCGATTCCAGGTGAGGCAGCCCGGCTCACGTCATAATCCACATAGTTCCGTTTGGCAGAAATACATCCAATTAATTTTCTATCAGGGAAGATTTAGAAACATCCGAAGATCAGGGTTGCCACAGAATTTAGAAAATGAATGACATTCCCCTGATTCCTCTGTCACATTCTGGTAAGATTCCCTGACAATTGGACGTATTTCTGTCAAACGGACCTAGGCGCCAATTTGAGTTCCTTTTGAGGATTTTAGAATGCCGGATAGCGCGTTCTGTCAAACGGACTTAAGCGCCATGGAAAAGCTTTGCGAGTATAGGACGGAATGAGCCCGACGCCCGGTTCCGCCGCCAATCCAAGCCCCCCTCTACCTTCTTACCCCTATGACGCTTAATTCCGTTTGACAGAAATACGTCCAATTGAAGATATCTCAGATGCTTAAAAAGACATGATTTAAAATATTTTTCAGGCAAAATTCGTTGCTTGAAACGTCGAACCCATTCTAGAAGGGGAATAGAGGCGACTTGACAATATTGCCCTGACATTTTCGTCAAATTTCCTGACATTTCCCTGACTTCTTAAAATTCCCTGACATTCCCCGGGTTCCCTGACTGTGGCAACCCTGGAAGGTTCACACGGCGTTCTTCCTTTGCACGGCGGAATGAAAGAAGTGAACTGGTAGCCTAAATGCTGCGAGGGTGATTACAGTGAAGTCGGTGAGCCGAGTCGGCGGTGCAGGAGCGGAGGGCACGTGAAGATATGAGCCGGAGTCGAGTCGGCCACCGTCCGGGACGAATCGACGGATGCGTTGGGGCGGCACGATCGCCCTCGTCGGGAGGCGTGGGAGGAGCGTAATACGCGAAAATGAGCTAAATGAAATAATTACAAGCGGGTAAGGTGCACTGAAAGGTGCTAATCGCGGAAGGGGCGCGGCGAAACGTGGAGGGCGGAAGGCGGAAGACTCAGGCAAGCCGTAGAGCGAAGCCAGAAAGGAAATGGAAGTGAAATTGGAACACATTTTGCCATAAGGAGCAAATATTTTAGGCTTGCTTTAGAGCTAACTTAAGTGCTTTAAATGTTCCTATACAGATTGATGCTGTTGCTTCTTCTTCTTCCTCCTCCTCATCTACTTCTTCTTCCTCTTCTTCTACCTCCTTCTCTTCTTCTTCCTCCTTCTCTTCTTCTTCCTCCTCCTCCTCTTCTTCTTCTCCTCCTCTCCTCCTCTTCTTGCTCCTCCTCCTCCACTTCTTCCTCCTCCTCTTCCACTTCTTCCTCCTCCTCATCTACTTCTCCTTCTTCCTCCTCCTCTCCTTCTTCTTCTCTTTCCTCTTTCTATTTCTTTCGTCGTTTCCGAGACGAAAGAACGTAACCCATCCCGAAGTTGCAAAATGAACTAAAATAATTTAACTATTTACACGAATGTTTGTACCTGTGCAATTTGTGTCTAAAATCTTTCTGAATTTCGCACGGGACCAGTGGAAAAATCAGTGACGTTTTCAGTTGGAAAAGCCAAAGATTCTCCGAGTAAAAATGCAATTTTCTGGGAGAGATTGGGCAACACCGCAATGTAGTTACGTTCTTTCGCTTGGGAAACGACGATTAGTTCCTCCTCTTCATCTCCCTGGATTAAACCTCCTCTTCCACTTGGATTTTCCGTCCGCAGATAGGTGCTTTCACTGTGGGGCCAGAAATAGTAGCTCCTCATTGCGAAATGTAGTCCAATAGAATTGTGGTTTTATTGGTATCAGGTCTAAGAGCGGAGTCACGAACCGGAGCTTGTCGATAGAACAAATAACAAACCGAGGAGAAGGAAAGAAAGAGAAAAAAAAACCTGTGGAAATCTACATCATCTTCTTCGGGTTTATTTATTATTGCACGTCAGGGTCGGACGTCGAGGGTTCGGGCCCTACTCCCCGCGGTTGACTAATCGCTGGATCTCGAGTATTTTCCGCGGCGGCGGCGTCGCCAGGTTGCCATGGAAACCGGGGCCTCGTCCGGGTGTCTCGAGGGCCCCGTGGGCCCACCCGGCAACCGGCGACGGGGGCGATGGGCCCGCCGTTGCCGACCCGCGGTCGTGCCAACATCTCGCCCAATCCAATCCCAGTCACCAACTTCCTCTCCCGTATCTCCTTCATCCATGTGTCTATTATGTCTGTTCCTCCGTCGCCGCGCGCCTGTGTGCGTGCGAACACGTGTTCTCGCGGCTCGGCGCGTGGCTGTGTGAGTGCGCTCCCCCGGCTCCGCCAATCAGGAACACCATCCGCGAATCTGGACCGCGGACGCCGAGTCCCGACTCCGCCGGGGACCGAGATGCAAATTACTTTCAATTAAATCACAAATTACTTATCCGGTCCGCCAGAAAAAACAGGAAACTCCCGGCGTTCCGGTGACAAGACACACTCGTCCTAACGGGAATCCCACGTTTTACACCTTTCGGTACGTGTGTGTGCGGTTCTTAGTAGAGCTAGAGCTCAACACTCCGGTGCTAGACAAAAACGCCGTATGACCATTCGGATGTTGCCAAATTTCCTTCCCTGGAAGCCGACTTTTCAGAGAAACTTGTTTGTCATTATTGTCGATTTCCGGGAGAATTTTACTCCCGGTCCAATTTGAAGTATCCAAAAATTTCAAGAAGAAATGGTCGTATATATGCTACAGGAACTAGAGTCGGGTGGGGAATAAAGGGTGCGCTCGTTAGTAAACGGCCGTAAAAATGAATGGAAATTATAAAGCGCCAGTGACGTCAGCGGCGACGACAGGAGCAACTCACAGGTCTTTGACTCATGAGCCCTGTCCACATCGCTCTTGTCACATTGGCAAGGCTCAAGCATATTACGGTGCTTGGTCCCTTTTGATTCATCGTAAAATCCCACTTTTCCATTTTCCCAAAAGGAACCGCGCCCACTTATACATTGCCTCTTATCCAGCTCCCACGAGCACACTCCTTCTTTCCTAACTATCTCTAATTCCTTTTAGCATAGATAGTCCAAATATACATTTAAAATGCATATTAATTGAGGCAAATGTGGCAACATTCGGATGCGCATACGTCGTTTTCCCTGCGCACGGGAGAATAGAGGGCGGATCTGGCTCGCCTTCCTCTTATCCCGGTCCGGGGTTTCGCGGTATCGTCGCTGTATTATCGTCGCTCCTTTGACGTAAGGGCGTATCTCATTTTCCACGTGAGCCCTGTCTCCCATATAACTCCATACGTTCCAAGGCTCATGCGGAACTCGAGATACACCCTTACGTCGAAGGCGCGACGTTATGTGGAACGTCTCAATCAGGCCTCGTCCTGATACATCGGAGACCCGAATAATCTCTTCGCATGCCCGCCGCGTGACGTCGCTTGTCGCGTCCATGTCCCGTTCTGGACCCTCCCGCCCTCCCCCGAGTTCCTCCACCCTCTCCCGCCCTGGAGTCCTCTGCACAGGCTAGATTCGTATCCGGGTCAGCAGAGGAGATATCATGGATTTATGCAGATCAGTCGTAGTTTTGTTCGCATGGGATCCAACATTGTTGCTCTGCCTTATCTCAAATCTTGGACTCGAAATGCCTCTCTGAAAACTGATCGAAGGGGTTAGGGACACCTGAAATTGGGTCAGCCGGGCTTGTAACAAATTCGAACTTCCATGGTTGAAAAGTAATGATGTCCTACATTCACGCCGTGAAACTACGTCCAGGATCAACTTAAATGTCACCTTCCGAAAACCCGGTTGATGTTGACGTCATCTATGCGTTATATTGCACACCAAAATCTCTTCTTTTCTGGTCTCATTCATTCATAAGGAGCCACCAGGGATAAGAAAGATTCATTATTGATCAACGTGACTGAATACTAGTGAGTAACTAGCATTGGTGCTCAGTAAATGCTATTATAACTTGGTCAAAATGTTAATCCTTTAGTAGACTTTAACGCGCGAAAATGAAAAAAATGCATTTTTCTTCTATAATTGTAATACCCAGCCCATGTTCATAATCAACATGCATGAAATAAGTAAAGTCACATTAGCTTCTAACAATTGGGATACCATATCAAGACCACAATGTTATTTTCTTCAGAGACTTTAACGCACGGTGAGAAAAAGAAAACACTACTTCTTGAGCTCTATAACTGTAGCTCATTCCGAGACGAATTTAGCGTTCGCTGGGATCCAAACCCCCGACTTTCCTGGAGACTTTAACGCACGTGAATGAAAAATAAACCATTTTATCAAGTTCTAGACGATGGTGTAAATGAATAATTTAACATATTTAAGAAATTAATAAGCAGTTATTCCCGACAAGCTGCGTTACAAAAGCACACATAATCTTTTCCCAAAAAAGACTACATTGGACGTTCACTTGTAAGAGGTCACGCAAAAATCAACGAATTTTAGACACAGTTGCAGTCATAGTCTCGTTAAATGTAGGTTGTTTGGGTCAATTTATCAACCTCGGAATGAAGTTACCTACGTTTTTTTGTCTAGGGAACGACGAGATGACACCACACACGAATCATGTTGCAGAAACAGTAGGAGGGACAAAAACAAAATCCTCATCGAATTAGAATAAATCATGTGAGTATTCTTTTCACATCCAAATTAAAACCTAATCGAAGGCTATAAAAGTCTCGAACTACAATACTGAGCGTGGGCGAGAGACTGAGAAAGAACTACGACTGGGATTCCGTCCACGTCGATTTGACAAAATTACAACTGCTACGCAATCATAACCGGCCGGCCGGCGCGACGCAGCGCGGTGATATTCGCCACAGGCGCCATTCATAAATTATCATTCATCATTTCGTTACTTAATAAACTTATGCTCGGAGCCCGGCAGTCGACGAGCCAATGATAAACTTAATAATCAACCGACGCCACGCCGAGCAAGAAAATAACTTACTGAGCCCATCGAGATGCGGGCTTGGGGTAACCAAAGTTTTGGTAACGACGTGGCAAGGATGTCCTGATGAACGACTAAGGAAGACATCTGATTCGATAGACAGGTCTCCATGGCACTAACCTCGTCCAGTACTAGTTAAGTCATCAATACTAGGAATCTGGGAATTGAATTAAATATCGGGATTTTATACAATGAGGGACTGTCTTGACAGCTGGTGTCGGGATATTCAGTTGGAATTGTCGATAAGGCACTATCAAATGCTAATTTTTTATTGAAATTTTGCGGATTTATTTCGGCCGGTCTTGTCCTCGGGTGGGACCAGCCGATGTATTCGACTACATATTGGTCTAGGATGAGAACAGACAAGGACGTGAGATCATTTCAAGCATGAAAAGCTGTGAAGGCTCAGCCTGCGGACTGATCATTGAAATTGATAGACAAACCAATAGAAAAAGAGGACACAGGGAGTATGAAGCGATCCTAGTAGTTGAAAACGGGTGGCTCCTAAAGCCTGAGGGGAGATAAGATGGACTAACGGAAGGGTCTCTTGTCGGTTGCCTTTAGTTAGTCTATTAATTACCTCCTTTGTCCATTGCAACCACCTGCAAAGTCTTCTTTGTCCATACCTTTGTCTATTGATTTCAGTAATTAGCCGCAGAACAACGTGTTTCTCGTCGAAGATCTTCAGGAGCCAAAAGCGAGCGGACAGCAGCAGCATACTCAATCTTTCTTCAAGTAAATGAGGTCATGGGGCGAAGCTCCGTAAACTTGTTATTTAATTATTTATTTATTTATGAATGTGTGCCTATCAACTTAATAAGCGATTCGTAGACGATTTCACTCGGACTTAGACTGCCACTGCGAATACAATACATGACACCGCGACGTAAATTGTAACGTGGTTGCCAGGTTACTCCATAGGTTTAAAATTAAATTAACACTTCTCATAAAATCTCTAGTAAACTTTCGTTACTTGATATGGAGTTTGGACCTAGTTCCGTTACCTGAACCGAAGAGTTTGTTAAGGCGTATGAATGGACTTTAGGTTGTTTCAAACGATTCGCTGAGAATGTCATTATCTCCCGTTCCACAATCATACTTTATCGCATTTAACGATCTGGCGACAGCCGTTAGCGTAGGTGACGCAATGCAGTTAAGAGTGAAAGGGCCTAGGCAGGCCCTAGGCCTCGGAACGGTTGACAGAACAATGTAATATGATAAACGTTGAAGGAAGATTGGTTATGACCCATTGTGTCGCGGGCGCAGGCGCCGCTGACAGAGACCCTACAACTCCAGATGAAATCGGTAAGGGCAGCCGTTGGCCGCAGCTTTTGATTGAGCTTAATTGGTGGCAGAAAGCTCCGACAAATGCATGGAGGAAATGGTTTTCGCGCCTACTCGGATTACTTCGCGAATTGAACCCGTTCTCGACGTCGGCTGGAACCGATGCTTCAGATGATAAGCACTCACACACATAACGTATAATTATCTAATACATTCAGGTCAAAGGCCTAAAGGGCTCGCATGCGGACTTGCAGCTCGAATGAAATCGAATTAAAGCTTATCTTGAATCCTGCGGATTTTGTCAACCGCACAGTGCAAGTCTCCGTCTGAATGAATTGCATTGAACTTCGATAGCACCTCGCTGAATTAATGCGAATTAGTTTTTTAACATGAATGCTTGAGGTTTTATTCCCAGCTGGTTTATTGGTCTATGCGGAAGCATTCAAGCTAACAGCTGAAAAATGCAAAGTCGCCTATCTCTCCCTCCGATTGTAAAACTTTCAAAGAGTTTAGTAAATGTTTAGCTTAGTGGTCAGCGCGTCAGGCTCTATGTCAATAGGTCCAGCACTCCCGCGTACGAATCCTGGTAGTGGCGACAAATTTTCACGGAGCAGAATTACAATCTGCAGTAACAGATTCTACTCGGCCGTAATCCCTGAAAATTTGAAAGCCCAAACATGGACGTACCAATCCTGAGATGATGGCTACAGACACTAAATAAAATCTCTGGTTGGCTGAAGGTTCCAAATCGGAATATTAGCTAACAAATCAGCAAAAAAAAAAAAAAGGAAAAAAAATTAGTGAAATGCGAAACCTAACCGATAGATAATTAGAATCCAATCGATAACATAAGTCAATCGATGCTAACCGGTTTTGAGGGAACTCCAGTTCCAGTTACAGTTCAGATAGTTTGGTAATTTTAACCTCACTGGAAAAAAAAACACTTGGATCTAGAGTCCAGACTCTTGAAAACATTGACAAGAAAAAGGACTCTGGATTCAATCAGATTTAAGCTTAAATCAAAAGGAAATCCGCTCAAATTAAGAGGCTTGGTTCTTGATTTTAAGCTTGAATCTGATTGAATCAAGAGTATATTTTTTCTTGTCGATGTTTTTAAGAGTCTGGACTCTAGATACAATGTGTTTTTTTTTCCAGTGCAGGTCGCTTATGATGAAACATCGGAAATCTCGCTGCAAGCGCAAAGTTATAAACACAGCGCCTCGAGAGACGCCATGCTCGACGTTCTTCCCTTAAAAATTGGAATACCTTCAAGTTCCTTAACCCACGACTAATAATATTCCGAGCGAGCCGCGGTGGAAAGTCGGTTCGGAGCGAATGGCATCTGTGAGAAAAAGGTACGATATGTCCCCGGCTCGGGACGCGAGATTACATTCGGTTGATAACTTAATTAAACAGCGATGGAAAAAATAAGATAAGTAGTTCAGCGGTTCTCCGCTGAGGTCGTCCACTCATACACACGTCTCCGTCGTTGAGATTTTTCTCCGGCTGTAAATCCGCACTTAATATTCACGACTCGTTTCCGTCTGAATGGGCCGTGTTCTACGTGCTGAGTCGACGCGCGCCGATGTGATGGTGATGCGCGGCGTTATGAGTCTATCGGATTTTCATGCGTCCGCAATCGCGCATCTCCGAGACTTTGACATCACGTTCGACCACTCAAAATCTGATCGGGACATTACCTAATTACACGTGACCATTCGCGGCCAGGGCCCAAATTTTGTCAGTTCTCTCACGGAGACTTGCAACATCCATGCATCGATGCAGTGCTCCCATTCCGTATCCATCAAAAGTTCCGGAATCCGGAACTTTTTTGTTGCAATGTCTCCCACTCCATGCCCGTCAAAAGTTCCGGGATTCCTTTGACATTTTTTCAAAAGTTCCGAGACATTTCCGAAAAATTTCCGGAAAACTCGAAAGATCCGGAACACTTCACTGGAAAAAAAAAAAACACATTGGATGTAGAGTCCAGACTCTTGAAAACATTGACAAGAAAAGGGATTCTTGATTCAATCAGATTTAAGCTTAAATCAAAAGGAAATGCGCTCAAATTAAGAGGCTTGGTTCTTGATTTAAGCTTAAATCTGATTGAATCAAGAGTCCTTTTTCTTGTCAATGTTTTCAAGAGTCTGGACTCTAGATCCAATGTGGTTTTTTTTCCAGGGCATGTATCGATGCAGTGCTCCCATTCTGTACCCGTCAAAAGTCCCGGAATTCGGAACTTTTTTGTTGCAATGTCTCCCAATCCATGCCCGTCAAAAGTTCCGGGATTCCTTTGACATTTTTTCAAAAGTTCCGAGACATTTCCGAGAAATTTCCGGAAAATGCAAAAGATCCGGGACACTCCGGGAATTTCAACAGTTCCGGAATTCGGATGTCGATGGCCGATGGTGCGCGCGGTTCGAACTCACCGATGGTTGTTGCACTTTTATGTGTAAGTGGCGATAAAATTTGGCCTCTGCCGTCCGCAGAAGAAACGCTATACAAACGTCCAGACTTTGTTATCTACCAGTATGCCAGGATCTAATGAAATGCAAAATAACTCAATAATTTCAGTGAATTTCCCACAGGATTTCACCCGAGGTTGTATCCGACGTCCTTTCAATTTTCAAAGAACTTTCCTGGAAAATAAATATTTTTTAAGGGAGATTTGGCAATGTTGAAACGTTCAAACGTATTTTTTCCGAAGGCAGGGTTGGCCAGCGCGGAATTTACATCGTGACAAGTTCGCGGAACCGTCAGGCGTTCTCATCCTCGCCGGGATGACGGGATGTGACAGTCCATATTTCGCGTTGATTTTTCCTTCTCTTTTCCTCGCTGGCGTTTCCCAATTCTCTTCAGCCCCTCTTTCTCTTTCATAGTAAATACCCCTTTCGCTTCATTCTCGGCTATTCCTTTAATCTTGCGCTTTGTCTAAAAGGGTCTCACTTCCTCGAATTTTGACCGAAGGAGTACAGCTAACCGGTTGGTTCTCGAAACCTCTCCGGAGACTTTAACGCCAGGATAGAAAAATCGAACAGGACTCCAGATTCACAAAAATCAGCTGAAGAATTACGACAACGTCGCATTGCACAGGTGCCACATATCTGATCCGGTCAGACCTGTAGATTTCATTTTCCAAAGGAGGAGAATTGTTTATCTAGCCCTTAAATGAAATGGATTCCGGCAACGTTGATAGAATCAAAAAAGGGAGCGAGACTGATAATTAAAACTGGACGGCGAGGCGGCCGGGAGACGGGCAAGGAAAAGGATGCTGCACTTAATTTGGGAACAGTGACGTAGTGCCACACTGCCACATCATCTCGGTGCTTCTGGTTCGTGGTGAATGCCTATCCTAGTGCCCAAGGTCGGTTAAAAAAAAAAAAAAAAAAAAAAAAAAAAAAAAAAAAACCGCACCCCATAATAATTATGAATACACGAGTTTAGCTAAAAAACGTTTTCACGGTTGGAGTGGGGGAGAGGGCAGGAATGGGCATCCCCTTGGCTACACCCATAAGAGTTTCTACACTATGCGACACTGTTTTAGGGACATAATACCCTTTACAGTGACTCATTATTGAGGTATAGTCAGACAGGAAAAAAGCAGCATGACCCTTGCACATTTTTTTGTAAACTCCTTGAGTATAAAAAATCTACTCACAAATGAAGTTCATATTCGGAACATTTTTTTTTTATTTTGGTAATAAATATGAGAGAAAATTAGGAGACATCTCATGTACTTGGGCTGATTCTGATTGGTACTCTATATTTCGAAAGAAATTTGATGATTTTGCCAACGTGCGGTGGAGTTCGGTTTAAAACTGCAGTTTCCTTTTTGAACCGCAATCAGTTTGTACCTTTTATTCCTTAAGACAATCCACTAAAATAGGCTTTCCATCTCTTAAGTGTATCACCCTCGACTTTGCCCGTGCATATTGCCTACACTGCGGGAGTTATGCCGGGCCTCTAAAATATTCGGCCTGCGGGCTGATTGTTGAAATTTATAGACAAAGCTGTAGCCAAAGAAGACAAAAAAGATATGGAGGGATCGTATCAGTGGAAGCGGGTGGTTGCAATGGACAAAGGAGGTTGGTAATAGACTAACTAACGGCAACTCACGAGAGACCATTTAGTTAGTCCATCATTTACCCCTTTAGTCAATAATAACCACCCAAATTAACCAATAGGATCGCTCCGTACTCATTGTGTCCTCTTTGTCTATAACTTCGTCTATCAATTTCAACGATCAGCCCGCTAAGGGCTCACACTGGGTAAGCTTTCAGCCGGACGATAAGTACGGCAACAAGGCGCAAAACGTGGCTGCGGTCATGTAGAGGGTAATAAGTTGGGCTACGCCTCCGTACGGCGCGGCGGCGGCGTCCCGCATCTCGGCGGCCGGCCGCGCCGCTCTGCGCCACCGCATCCCAGGTGATCTACACGCGTAACCCGGCAGCCGATGGATTGAGAGGGTGTTGACGCAGCGCTGCCTCCGCCGCCGCGCGACACCGCGCCAACGCTCCTCAACGCCGCGGATCCGGGCCGTGAAAATAAACTGCCGAAAGAATCGTGGACGTTATTTCGTCGCCTTCAATCCGATCGCAAACCAAGGGGAAACATGATTAACTCAGACGGAAACCTCGGTTTTACCAACCGATCAGTTCAAGAGACGCTTTCAGGTTTAGAAGACTCAGCCCTCGGTCGAGCAGACCACTTCTTCGGTTGACGACCTGCTATCATCCCTTCTTAGGACGTCTTCTTCTGCGGGGTGAAAATGAACGCCCGAAAGAATCGTGGAAGCTGTTTCGTCTCCTTCGATCCGATCGCAAACCAAGGGGAAACATGATTAACTCGGAAGGAAACCTCGGTTTTACCAACCGATCAGTTCCAGAGACGCTTTTAGGTTTAGAAGACTCAGCCCTCGGTCGAGCGTCTAGACCACTTCTTCGGTTGACGCCCTGCCACAATCCCTTCTTGAGACCATTGGCGGATCCAGCAAGTTGGAAACAATACTTTGTCTCCGCTTAAACCTATGGAAATGTATCGATTTTTGAAAGGGCCAAGTGCTCCGACAAGAATCGATTATTTAGCATAGGTTTAGATAAAGGAAATCCGGTGTTGCCAAATGCCTGGATCCGCCTTTGCTTGGGACGTCTTCTTCTACGGGGTGCCCTATTCAAAAACTTGTTTGGGAGCCATTTTCTCCGAAATTTTTTTCCACGTGTCCTTACGACACTTGCTGACTTACTGACTGACTTAAAAGGACAACATTTAGCAATTTGGAACTAACTAATGGTACGTGCGTTGTTACTAAACTAAGGTAGAAGTTGTAGTTCCTAACTGCACAATTATATTCAGTTCTTCCTCTACGTCTTAATAAAGGGACTACATTTGGCATTAGAAACTAAAATCTCTCTCTTAGGTTAGAAACAACGTATGGACCATTAGGTTCCCCATGTACACGCGCGCATGAGGGATTCCACGGGTGAGCCGCCACGACTTGTAGTTCGCGAGTTGCTGAATGTAATTCAAATCTTCCACAGGAACGCCTACGCCAAGATTCATGTAAGAACTGGGAGCTGCTCCGTTAACTGCAACTAGACATCAGTTTTTGACATATTGTCAAAAAGTCAAGAATGGCAGGCTTCAAACGAGGCACTATGAGGACGCGGCGCTGGGCGGGATGTTCCTGGAGCGGCGAGTGGAGAGGACCACGAGATTAACGGGTGCGATAGTCAATGGAGCGAAGGTAAACTGGATGATGCGCCGAACGACCGGGGCGCGTCGCGACGGCCAACGGTCAATATTCAATTAACAAAGCTGGCAATTAATTGGCCGCGGCCATACCTCTGATTGATTGGCTCGTCCGATAGAGAGCGATGCGTCCTCTTTGCAACACTTGCGAACCGCGCCGCGCCGCGCGGCCGGCCCGCTCGCCCGTTCACCCGTTTGTCGTTACCTGATTGGCTGATTATTATACGCGGCAGTGTTGCCACGTCCAGGCCGTTTCCTCTGTTTATTTTTATACGAGTGAGGAGTGACCGATCGATGTATAGACTTGTGGAAGATCGGAGTACAAGGGGGGAAAAAAGTTATGTTTACTTACTAGACTGTCTGAATAAGTATGATCTATAGGAATCCTGGTAACCAGAGCCAGATTCACTACAGGTAACCATGTGTCAACTAAATCTGGTGCTGGCTACTTGATTTTGTAGGAACCAGTTGTAGAAAAGACTGCCTCACTGTTTTCATGTGCGAGAGTAAAGCACTACTTTCCCAAAGAAATGTGAACTTTGTCACCTTACCGACCTTGAAAATTCCGCACTTTTCCAGTATATTCGTGTTTTTCCCCTACGACAGAGGCCGATTTTAGTCGACGGTTCAGCGCCAAAATGCAATATCTATTAATGAGCTAAAACAAGATGTCTACTGAAATTTCATTTTTGATTTTTCTAACAAATTCCTGATATTTGAAATGAAATTCACTGATATTTTGTGCGAATACATTGACGCTTGTTTGATTGAACAAACCCACATACTTGATGAATTGGATCGAATGTTTCACGTTTACCTGTGCTAAACTACATGTAGTTGAAAAATGTTTGAAGCATTTGTATATCCTGATTCATGACCGAATTTCCAGGTATGTTTCTGATTTCTCCTGATGACATTAAATTTCTTGATATTTATCGGTTTTTTCTAACGATAGACACCCTATAAGAAACTGCACCGCCAGCAAATCAGAAGATCTTTCAGCACAGTGTGACTCATTCTGAGTTTCATTAGGAGCGCCCGTCTTCCGCAAAAATTCGGTCCCTGCTCGGAGGGCTTTCGAAGAATCGTGCCGGCAACGCCGTTGGCGACTTGATACGCACATTCGCATCTCTTACCGCTTACCGGCTTTACCGACTTACGACGGCCATTCTACGGCATTATCAGCTCCGCCGTTCGGCCTCCGCGATCCCCCGCTCGTGTGCCTTTCTCCAACCGGTTCTCGGGGCTTGATTGGGCACCGACTCCAAACTGGGCGCTCTGGGCCCCGCTCGCGATCTGCCCGTGGTCACCACATGGTCACACACCGCCGAACCCCGTACCGGTACCGCTGACATGGCGTTCGCCCGGCTTCTCCTCGAATTTCCCTCTCCTCGATTTGACCCCGGATGGGCCTATTTTGGAATACGGATCGATGATTAAAATAGGAGGAAAAATGAGGGAAAAGAAGGAGAGCCAGGAGGAATGAAAGAAGAAGAAAAAGAAGATAAGTAGGAAACAAAAGCATCATTTTCAATCACTGGAAAAAAAAACACATTGGATTCTCTGCTTCATGTCCAAAGTAAGTCATGTTTCATTTAACACTCATGACATGTCTAGTACACTTGAATAAATTTTTTGACGAAGTTCCGCACGCAGAAATGTTAGTTTACTTTTCTAACTCTGCGTTGAAGTCTCCAAGAAAACCTTATCAATGCTAAACTTTATGTCCAAAATTGTCATCGCTCACTGGGGGGGGGGGGGGGGGGAACACATTAGATCTAGAGTCCAGACTCATAACAACATCGACAAGAAAAAGTACTTTAGATTCAATCAGAATCTAGCTTAAATCAATAACCAAGTCTCTTACTTTAAGCGGATTTCGTTTTGATTCAAGCAAAAATCCGAGTGAACCAAGAGTATTTTTTCTTGTCGATGTTTTCAAGAGTCTGGACTCTAGATCCAATGTGTTTTTTTTTTTTTCCAGTCCATCATTTTCAAGCATGAAGAAGCTGAAATCGACATTGCTTTACGTGCATTTACAAAGGCTGGTGCAATTAGTGTGCAGTAAGTCAAAACACCTTCAGCATTTTGCACATGCAATGCGGCCATTCAGCGAGCACGAATAGTTGTATCCCGGCACGGACATCTTTGTGTCCGTCAACAATGACTGGTGAAAATTGTTTGCACTAAGTCAAAACTCGAGGAGGAAGGGACCGAAATGAATCTGAAAATCTAAAATGGGAGAGTTTCCATTTCTCAAAGGGTTGTGCTTTGATGGAGAAAAGTGGAGGTTATTATAGCAGGGGTCGTAGAGCGCCAAGGAGCGCTGTAAAATGATAAACATATTTATGGACTTAATTTTGCAATACGGTACTACTATTCTTGGCTCTTTTTAGAAACAGTATATGAAACGTTGGTTTTCTCCATACAGTTAGGAGTTTCTATTAATGAGTCAGAAATAGTTCCATATTGAAAAATACAGTCCATATATTAGCAGATTCCCAACGTATGGACGCAACGCACGGTACTAGTATTCTGAGGGGGACGACTCGAAATTAAGTTAGCATCATCTATGCTGGGATTGCTGGGCACCAAGGTTTGGGCTGCTAACACCCGTCTTTTTAAGGAAACCTGCGAGGAGTGGAAAAAACCCTAGACTTAGATGGTTTGTTTAAAAATAAACTGGTTTAAAAACTGGCTATCTACACGCAAACGGTTAGATAGAAGATAAGGCGATCCTGATAAGGAAAAGAGTGATGACCGGCTGATGGATAGTAGGATCATCTCTACCCAGTGGCCTTATTTTGTAGATCATTGAAAATGGGATGAACGTATTAAAATCGTGGGTTGCCAAACGTTCTTCCCCCGAGACCATCGGAAAATGCTGTCATTTTTTCGATCACTCCCCCCCCCCTATTCCACCGATCGGCCACCGGTATGTATCGCACTTTCTCTGATAAGGCCTTATCAGTACCAAGTACCTAATTTATACCAAATGGTGGCCTTTCCACCCAATATGATGCAATACTGGATGATCATGTGAGTCGTTGTCAAAAATAATCAAGCTATTAACACTTCTTAAAATTTTTGACTTACGTGAAGAAGCTGTGTTCGAATAGTATGCAGTAAATTGCTGCTTACCTGGAACAAAGAGAAAAACGAACATTGATTAAGATTCTGTGACTGACCGGGTTTTGACTGACCTTATTTCACTTGCTTGTGTTTTTGGTGAACGAACAATATTTTTTTGACCAAAGAGAAGGATAAATACACGATACTTTAAATACATGTTGTACTTAAAGGCGAATAACTTGAAACCGGTCTCAATTCTGAAGAGATTGATGTATAAAAAGGCTGAAATCCGAGATAAAAATTGTACCGAACTTTAACGACTGATAACGCCGGCTTAATATCACCCTAAAGGGAGATTCATACGTTTGATCAGAAAAAAATACGATAAAACCATGAAACATCATGTTTTATGCGCAATATCGAGGGGTAAAAAACAACGGCTCTTCCAATGTTATACTGAGGCGCAACTTGTTTGTGATATCATCACAGCAAGCAGCGCCCTTTTTCACTCGTGGCCCCATCAAATGGTAGCGAGGAATTATCTTATCAATCCGTCATGCTTCTGACATTTAGAGTTTACTTAAATCGTCTCCCGATGATTTAAGTGGGTCTCTTGAAGTGACTCGTGACTGACTAAGTTTTTCAATTAGGTATGTGCAATCTCTAAACCGCTTTAGAGTCATTCGTTACGTCGAGAGCTCGAGGTTCGATCGGTTAGTCACATTTTTAAGGAAGAACTGCAGGTCACTGACTAAAAACTACTTCTTCTAACCAGCAAGTGGCAACTCTGGACCTTGAACGGGTCTTAGGACCTCTTCTTCGTCTTACCAACCAAAGCATCTGGTAAGCAGAGACAAAATCCAAGTTCTTCCGGCTTTTACTGGTCAAAACGATTCTTAAATACTTCCAATCAACAATCTAAAGCCAACTGTTAAAAAGGAGCAATGTTTATCATACTTCCTGTAGTTACAATCAAGTTACCTCACAGGAAGAAGAAAAGTTAGGAAAATACTAATGATTAAGAATAAACATAAAAAAGAAACCTTGATGCTATACATTTTTTAAAAACAGGTGTATCTATTTATTACTCATGTGTTGCCGAAGCTTTTCTTATGATTATCTGAAAAAAGATGTTAGTAAATAAAACTCTGGGTCAGAATTCAACTGTAGGAACTGTGATCACTAAAAAAAAGTTTCTATCCTGTAAGATATGGCAACGTCATCAAGTGGACTCCCTCGAAATTCATTTACATAGTGAGCGTTTCCTCGGATTTTTCTCAACCCGCGCTCCTAGCTTTTTTCGAGTTCCTGTTTTTATGGACGCCTTTCTGCAAAAGGAGAGGAATTTCCTGCGACATTCCGCGTCCACTATCCATTTAAATTCAGCGCTCAGTTCTCACGAATGATTTTTCGTTTTTCGAATTTGCTTTTTTGTATGGTTCTTTCGTCCTGGCTTCAATCTTTACCGCCTGTCTCCCTCGGGTTCAGGCGGATTCTTGTTTTTATTGTTCCGCGTAGGGCCGGCAGCATCATTAAAATTTTGGTTTTACTCGGCTCTGTGAGTTCCCTCCGCTGTGTCGCCGTCACCACGTCATTAAAGTTGGGCGACAGCACTGCCAGATTGGCGTGAAGAATCCATTTTTTCCCTTCATTTTGTCACGAGGAGGAGGTCGGAGGAATCCATTGGTAAACGACGCCCAACTTAGAGGCTAAATGTACCTCGGACTTCAACTTTCCTAAGCTCCTGGCAGTATCAGATCATTACCAACTAAGAGCCTACAAACACGCAACTACTATGTAGAGGCAACCCGTAGATTTCTGAGATATTTTGTACCTCCTCGTCAGATACAAATTATTTCCGAATCCATGCATCTCTAGGATAATTTTTTGCTGCTCCCCAAATTCAAACTACTTCCAAGACCAAATATATATAAGATCCAAATAATGTAAACAGCCATAATAAAAATTAGAATCGATATGATGAAAAGCTGTGCTATTATGCATGGCGTCATCAGTATATTCTAGGGTATATCCAAACGCTGTTAAAAGTTTTAAATCGTTGATAGTGCCCGCGGTATATGTATGTTGGTTGAAATTAAGTTACCACTTTCTCAGCACTATGGCGCTGAATGAGTTAGCATCGTAGTAATAGTCATTTTTACAAGGAGTGGGGGACAAAGGTACTTTCGGTGAATCAATATTTCCTGACAGAAAGCAACAACACCAACACCACTCTTTTCCTCATAGTGTCGAATGAATGTAGCGCTCAGCAGTCCACCCAATAGCAATTCTGTGAAGACTTGTTTTGTTCGCTAAAACAGATTTCTGAATAAGTAGCTCATCCATCGCCATTAACCAAAAATGGAGGTAGTAGCTTCAGCACTTAAAAACACGAAAAAGTTGCGCTCACAAGTCGCGAATAGAGGCCAGAAGTAGGCTTACCGACAGGTTTAGCTTGCACGACTATCAGAGGCGATTTTTGCGAGTTAGCAACATAGTTTTTTTCTGCAACAGCAACTTTCAGCGTTCAATATTAACCGAGATATCGCGCTTTGCAAAATTCGGTTCATGACGTCATCCACCGCGGTAGTGACACCTTTGGTTTCATCAATCAGAGAGACGCACATTTGCACCGGTTACTCAACGCGGAAAAAACGATACACTGCTGAGCACCAACTGTTCAGGTCAAATGAACCCAGCTGATATGGCAGTACTACTGAGACTTACAGCCTGTAGGGCTGGACCCTGAAGTTTTAGGGCTCAGCGCTACTGCCATACTAGCTGGCTCCATTTGATATAAACAGTTAGTGCTCAGCACCATATCATTTTTTCCGTGAACGTGAATCTTGGATGAAAGCAATGTGGAAGAAACCAAGGGTGTCACTGCCACGGTGGATGAAGTGATAAACCGAATCGTTCGAAGCGCGATATTTCGGTTAATATTGAACGCAGAAAGTTGCTGTTCGGACAGATATTATTATTGTTTGCTGATCTACGAGAATGAAGCATCAGAACACAATTCTGAGACCAGCGCAACTGACACTTTGCTCAACTCGTTGGTTATCGGTTATCTTCAGACGAACCATCGCGACAAATAAAGGGGCTCTAGTCATCGAGCTCTACTCCGAGGTGGGAAACAGGTAAACGTGACAACGGCGTAGCTGGTGGCAAGCTACACCGAACGATGAGTGCTCAACGTTCATCGCACAACACTCACCGGTGCAGGAACCACTGGAAGCAGGAACGGGTACCGGGGAGGCTGGTCGGGACGGCGGCGGTGGTGGATGGTGGAGCGAGCGAGGAACGGAGCCGGAGTCTGGCCGAATCATTGACTCGGCGAGCCGAGGCCTCCTCATTCCTCATTATAAATTCAAAAAGTATATTCGTCTACTTGTTCGTCCGGAGAGATAGACACAATTATTCATGCACTTGACGTGTTCCACCATCGCGCGGCGCGACGAGTGCCAACCGGCGTTGCCCCCGCGCCCCAAAATCCCCGCATTTCCCCCGTCCGATCCCCGCCGCCCGCGACACACGCGTCCCCACAATGCTCCCGTGCTAAGGAAGAACGCCGTATGAGTCTTCAGACGTTGCCGAGTTTCCTTCGATAAAAACCGAATTTACCGTGAAAATTGTGTGAAACAATTTCCAAAATTTTCAGACAATTTTGTACGCAATTTAATCTAAAATAACTGAAATTTTTTTGGAGAAATACGCATGCACTGGTAAAAAAAACCTCTTGGTTCAAGAATGCAGTTTCTTGTCGCCGGATTTAAGAGTCTGGACTCTTGTTTCAATGCAAAATCCGCTTGAAACAAGAGTTCAAGACTCTTAAATCCGGCGACAAGAAACTGCACTCTTAAGTCAATGCAATGCGGCATTGGTCCAAGAGGTTTTTTTTTTTTACCAGTGTGGGTGTCGTCAAAAGTACATGTTTTATCACGGGAAATTTGGCAACTTCTGCATGTTCATACGGCGTTCTTCCTTAGCACGGCAGAATGCGATCCTTGAAAAAACACTCCTCGACCACCACCTCGGCTTCCTCGGGCCCCCTTCCCTCCCGCTCAGCCGCGGCCACTGAAAAGCTCATTAGGAAAAACTTTAAACAAAGAATTATGTCACTCCTGGGCCCGTGAAATACACGCCTCTTGACTGGACGCTTTTCGTCGCTCTTCTGACGTAAGGACGTATCTGGATTCCACGCGAGCCCCGGAGAGCATGCATTCATATGTAAAACAGGGCTCGCGTGGATATTGAGATACGCCCTTACGTCAGAGGGACGACGCTTCGTGACCACCCATGGGGAAAGGGACGTAGATCCATTTAAACTCAAAACTGATTTACTGGTTACGAAAGCTTAAAAAAAAAATTTCCCCAAAATTTTAAGATGAAAAAAACCGCCAAAGGCGGTGCACTGGCACACCGGATTGACATGCATCATTGCGAAATAACAGTCCAAGGCTTGATCAATAAAGTTGGGGGCCGTCCCTTGATGAAGTAACGTTCTAAGGGGGAGGGAAGGGTTGAGAGGAGCGTACGCCAATTTGTTTTTACATGTTATAGGAAAGGCACCTGCGTTAGAAAAGCGCCACAAGAGGGAAAGGGGGGGGGGGCAAAACCCGAAAAAGTGCGTTATGTGATTTAGGGAAGGCCCCTTTTGAGATAGAGCCACAGTTAAGAATGGATAAATGCCTGTAATTGCCGAGTGCCAGATGTCTAGCGGTGTTGATCATGTGTCCAATGATGACACTTACGTGTGGTTTCGTATGGTTTGTACACATGGTTTTGGTCCACACTACGGGGCATTTAGTGCTGAATACTAGATTTCCCGGACTTTATTACGAAGTTACCAGGAATCAAGTAACCACACCACTTTTTTTGTATCCCCTCTTGCAAACGGTCATCACATTAGAATGACAAACAAAATATCCACATTGGAAAAAAAAACACATTGGATCTAGAGTCTAGACTCTTGAAAACATTGACAAGAAAATGGACTTTTGATTCAATCAGATTTAAGCTTAAATCGAAAGGAAATCCGCTCAAATTAAGAGGCTTGGTTCTTGATCTAAGCAAAAATCTGATTGAATCAAGAGTATTTTTTCTTGTCGATGTTTTTAAGAGTCTGGACTCTAGATCCAATGTGTTTTTTTTTTCCCAGTGGACGTTTTGAACCATTGAATTTATCAACACTCCGTATTCTATGAGCGACGCGCTTGGAGGTCCCCGCGTTCTTGACGTCCTCGCAGGCGACAAAGACGCGCCCGAGCAAACAAATTCGACTTCTTCGACAAGCACCTCTTGTCTTGGCCGCCCCACCTTGGGTCAACACACCGTCCACGCATCCAACATCAACATCGCCACGATTCGAAGAAGCCGGCGACACCCGTGCGGTCGGTGCGGGAGTCGAGTTGGAAGCTGCTGCGAGGACAAGGACCCTTCTCCTACCCTTTTCACCGGCCGAGCCGTAGTAAGCTCTTCGAGAGCACAGGGGTTCACGATTTCTCGAGAGGGAGGATGAAGGGGCAAAATTGTCGCCCCTCTGACGGAAGGGCGTATCTCGATTTTCTACGTGAGCTATGTTGTCCATTTAACCCCATGCTTTCTGGGGCTCAAGAGGGATAAGAGATACGCCCTTATTTCGGAGGAGCGACGAAATAAGCAGCGTGAGTAAGCGAATCTCGGAGTCTTTTTCGAAGCCAACGAGCGCAGTGGCGTGGCGTGAATTGCGATGTATCGATTGTTATGCCATTTAAACCTATGATAAAAAATCGATTATTAAGGTGTTCGCTGCGAACACCCTGTTTATCGATCCTTTTCCATAGGTTTTTATGGCACAACAATCGATATATCGCAATTCACGCCCCGCCACTGAACGAGCGAAGCATCCCCGATCGATGAAGAGCCAGAGCTACCGTACTAGGGAAAAACGCCGTATGAACATTTGAGAGTTGCCAAAGTTTCTCGGGAAAAATGTTCATTTTTAAGGAACTTTATGAATATTCTCTCTTGAAATCTTCAGATGATTTAGGTCTGATCGAGAATAATTCTCTTTGAAAAATTCGAAGAAAAATATTCACATATTTCCCTGAAAATTTATGTTTTATCGAGGGAAATTCGGCAACGTCAAAGGCTCGTACGTCGCTTTTCCACAGCACGGCAAAATGGAGCTCCTCAAATAGGTATACCGATCACCCACACGCAAAAAAAGGGAAAGAGGAAGATCATCCTTCACATCAGAGTCTGGAAATGGATGTGTTGAATTCTGTCTCTTTATGACGCAAGGGAAAATATTAAGAGGAGACAACTTATGGGTGAAATTAAAAAAGTCCATCGAAACTTGAAAGTTTGGGAGAAAAATACACACCTGATCGGGCGAAGCTCTGTGAGAAAACCTTAAGTTTTTTGTTTAGACTTTTTGTCTGTGAAAATAAAAATAGTCTTGAGAGACTTGAACGCTTGGAAAGAAAAGTAAACGACCAGTTCCTGACCAATAAGTTTTGTGAGGAAACTAAACGTTTTTAAGTATGAGGCAACTCATCAGTGAGAATAAAAAAGTTGTGAGAGACTTGAACGCTCAGAAAGAAAAGTAAACGACTCAGTTTTGCGAAGAAACTATACGTTTCTAACTACAGAAAACTCACTGTGAGAATGAAAAGAGAAGTCGAGGGAGACTTGGGCGCTGAAAGAGAAGTTAAACACCCTGCAACGATCGACTAGATCTAAAATTAGTTTCGTAAAGAAACAAATATCCGGAATTACCATCAAATTGGAGAACTTTAACGGCGTCCAAAGTTGCTCTCCTTAGACTTTTTGGCGAGTAATAAAATGTCTCACACTCAAGCACATGACCAAAACACGTCTGACATCTTGTGCGGACAATTTACAAAAGCAAGTTAGACGTGCATTCAAGACGTCGAAAATGTTGATACTGCGGTTTTTGCGATCGCGGTTTTTTTAATTTATTAATTTTTGACGGTGCATGCACCATCAAACGCATTAATTTATTCGGGTATGGTCGCTCGCAGTTGCAATGACCGGTCGCAATGGGTACTAACTACCCGCTTGCTCGGTTACTTGGTTGTAGGTTGCCGGATGGACCTGAGACTAAAGCCGCCGGCTATAAATTGATGATGACCGAATAAGTGTTGCCAAATTGGTTGGAAAATCCACCAAATTCGACAAAAATAGTTGCCAAACACCTGCCATAAAAGAATAAACGGAGGGACCGACACAAATACGTCATTTGGAGAGGAGATGGGGATGATTTCTTTACCCCTGTATCTTAAAATTTAACTATTTGGGATCGGTGCTGATCAATTTTAAAAGAGTTTCAGATGTTAAATCTCCCCCACCCCAAAGAAAAGTTTTGACTATTGCGAATAACTTTTACTAGGGTCGAAGAATGCATTTATTCAGACTGAGAATTAATCTTTTTTTATTTAAAAAAAAAAAAAAAAAATTAAAACTGTGATAACCACCATTCGCCACGGCATGAACATATTGCAATGCAAAATTGAAAATTTTAAGGGATCAACCACCACGATCTGTGCTATGCGTATGCAAGATATCATTGATTATAAGGTTGATATATAACCAATTTTTGTAGCAAACTGCAAATTCATGGTAAATCTATTATGAGTTATGGTGTCAGCGGTATTTACGCGAATCACGGTTATTTTTTTCTTCGTGAACATTACATGAGAATGCAACGATCACAAAGCAACTTGAGACACCAATGAGCTCCACGACTAACCGTTTACAGTAAAAGACAATAGACTAAAGATCTGACAACCAGGTGTCTACAGATGAATGGACAGTTCGATAAAACCTGGTACACTTTGTATACAGGATAATCATCATAATAATAATTATTACCATTAGGATAATAACAGGCCTGCAATAAGACGAGGGCGAGAGTTATACCGGGTGTTCCAATAAAACCGCTTGGCGGATCCGCGGAACCACCATTCCGCCGATTCGCTCGGTGAACCGGAATTCGATATATCGATATCGCGATACGCGCTAACCTGTCCGTTACAAGTATCGCTTGGCGATACATCGATACGTCGATAGGGTACGGACATGAATCAAAACTCGCCACCACAATAAACCGTCGCACCCGTTCTTTCCTCCGACTACCCGCCCGATCCTTTTTCATATTTTATTCTGGAGACCAGGTTTGCCATTTTTGAGCTTGAGCTCACTTACTTTATGTTCGTTTCAAAGGGTAAAATCGAAAAATTATTCGCAGTTTGGCACCGCAGCGCAGATCAAATCGATCCCGGCCTCTCCCCGCCCTCCGATTTTTGCAGCGCCACCGTTCTGGCTTAACGCTGAAGGTGAGGTGCATTCGCAAAACTTGTCTATTTAGAATAAAAGTTTGAGGGGATGATGGTTCGGCCTCTGTCAAATGGGAATTTTCTTGTCTGGATTAAAATAATCCGGACACACAATATTAATAAAATATGGACAAAATTAGTTTGGAAGAAGGAGAAAAAAATCGCATTTAAAATTGAATAGTAGGTACAAAGCCACATGACTTGAATTATGAAATAATCTCAACACGTTTTCGTTTATCTACGTGAATTTGGCGATCAGACAGGAACGCGTGTGACTGAAATGAATGTGCTAGGACAGGAGTGGTGTTCCTCATAATGACAACGGTAGAAAAGGAAGAAAATAGATTGGAGGGTCATATAAATGAAAGAAAGATGGGTGAATGCTTATTTCATAGAGGAATTTAGATTTGTATTATTCTATCGAAAAATGTAAAATTCATGGTCAACAAACTAGCTGTCAGCCTGCATCTGAACATTACATGCGAAGGGTAGAGCATAATAAAAATAAAAAAAGGGGGGGGCGACCGACGTTGGTTCGAAAATCAAAAATTGGTACATCAAGTCAATGTATTGAGATTCAGTCTGCTTTGAAACCATTGATTCAAATTGGATAAACTGAAGATAGGCTTATAAAAGATCTGTGCACAAAAGCTTGAAGTAAAGAAATAATATACCATTGAAAATTACAATGTGAATTGATTCTCTGCAAAAAGATCTGCTTACAAACACATTTAAAATAAACCGATTGGACACATTGCGAGATCCCATCCTCTCATTCATCGAGTTTCCGTCGTTTCACGACCATTGAGGGGGCTCCAAATTCACACGATCGACAAACAGGTGGTCATTCATGGTGCTGAATTTAAAAGAGGGGGGGGGGGGGAGGAAGGAAGGTCATCCAAATACAACACTGACTTCAAAAAAAAAAAAAAAAAGAATCCGAATCCGCTACCTATCGATTAGTTTTTTATATACCGATAATTGGCTGGGGAAGGCATCAATTTTAATAACTCGAATCGTTTTACATGGTCGCGTTGCAGCTAACCGAACCAGTTCACTGCAAATTTGACCGAAATTTCGCCGGCAGTCAGAGTTAGCTGTGAATTTTAATGATTTTTTTCCGGGTACGACCGACCGGGACCTACTGGCCGGCACATCAGTCGGCGTACGAAGAGAAGGAAATGTAAAAGTGATAGGGGTATTGATTACTGCAGAATAAATTAGTCACACTAGAATGGGATTACTGCATTCGTTCTTACGAAACGGAACATCCACACAAACCGCGTGCTTTTAACTTTCACTTCGTTTTTATCCACAAAAACTCGCCGTCTGCTCGGGATAAAATTTGGATTCGCGCCCAACGGATGGAATAATGAGTCTTCTTGCGAAACGATTGGTGGATCAATTCCGGCTTATTGGGTCAATTAGAGCAGTGCCTCCTTCCACGCCTTTGCAAGCCTTTTTTACGACGTGTTACAGTTTTTATTTCATCGTTCATAATGATCTGACAGCCTCCTAGCACCTAAATTCGCTCGTAAATCAAACTGGTCCGGTGGTAAATTTTTACTAATTACAAGTAGTCTAAAGAATCATAAAATTTAGTTCACGTAATGCCCATTGTCGAAATCGCGAACTATGGCGTTCCGTTAGCGTTGAACCTTCAGGGAAAAATTATGCTTACTTTAGAATTACGACATGTGCGGTTTCGATTCTAGTTTCAGAACTTCCAGTGGAAACTTCCTATTTTAAATGTCTGGTATACAAAATTTCCGATGTCGAATGCCGATGACAATAATATCCGCTTCAGAATTGTCGATTTTTCCCGATTAACAAAAAATTCCTTTAAATATTCAATGTCCCAATGGTCGCTGCTAAAATTGGTAATGTTGAAAAAACCCACGCGCAGTAGTGGGTATGAGAACATTTGAAACTAATACCCGCAATAGAACATAACAACGCAGCGAAACAAAATGATGAGCGCTAGTAAGTTGTCCGGGAAAATATAAGTTCTTTAAGATGGGCTGAACTAATTTGCGGCCAGGGGGGCCTGCACCCCCCCCCCCCCCAAAAAAAAAAAATTTACTTGGCCTCTTCCAAGAAATATAAGAGATTCTGCTAAATAAGTGTGCGGCACACTTTTCACTTTTGATACAATCAATATGTTAGTGAAAATTCCTCTTTGCTCCTGAGACGACTCAATTTAAAAAAATGTTCCAATGGAGGTCCTCTTCGGGACTAGAGTACGCTTTGTTATCAGTGGCGTGGTGCACTTTTCGGTAAATCGATTGATCTGCCGTTCAAACCTATGGAAAAGTAGCGATAAGTAGGGTGTTCGCAACGAGCACCTTAATAATCGATAGTTTACCACAGCTTCAAATGGGGTTATATCGATAAATCGCGAAGTACGCCACGCCACTGTATTTTATGAACATATTATCTTGCGATTCCTTTCCCGTGGCAAAAGAGCCTCCCAAAAAAAGAGCCTTTTTTGGCCCCTTTTCTGAAACTCGGGGATTTCATTCAAATGTGGCCTAAACGAAACCTTATGATGACCTAAGACTCCAGTAAAAATTTTAGCTTGAGTATACGTCTGGTTTCGGAGATACAGCGTTGCAAAGTTTGCATATTTAAGCTTTAAAAATCTTCATAGTTTCAAATATTATCTTCCTAAAACCAACATCAGAGTGAACTTTACAATCTAAAACAAAGCGTAAATGAAGCATAATGATAAAAAAAGCCTCCATCAAAAGTTTTAGCTCATGCATGACCCCTGTTTTGGTAGTGCAACGTTGCAAGTTTACCTTTCTGAGCTTTAGATGCTCATATTTTTAAGTTTCTTGTTTAAAAACCAATTTTAGTGAATATCAAACTGCGTTTTGAGGGATAAAATTAACCCCTAGTGATACTTTTGGATGCATAGTTGCATTGATAAAAGGCTACAATGATTTCAAGTAACACAGCGTTGCACAGTTTACATCCTAAATCTCTGAAAATGTCTTTTCTCTTGTTTTCTTATGAGAGACAACTCCGATCAAACATGTTTCGATATTGTAAAGTGAAATACAAGGAATCTTGTTAGTTCTAAGTGACAGTTGGTGTAAAAAATGACACTGTTGCCTATTTATCTTTTTTTTATCTCAACATTTAATCATAAAATAAAATTAAAATTAGGATACTTCCAATAATTATCTAATTTCAAAATCAAATTCAAGAGACTTTGCCATGCTCGATGAAATGCTCGCAGCACCAGCATTGCTTTCAAAATCCAAGAAATTATGCCTCGCCATAGTTGCCAATTTAACCGTTTTTAAAGTAAAATGAAAAAAATAAACATAGAATACAGAATTTGCCGAGTTTTTTTAAGTATAAATAAATATTGATCTAGAGAATACATTTATTATGCCTTGCAAAATAGAGTACCTCCACTGTTTTTTTTAAAAAAAAATGAAAATATGAAAAATATTGAAAAAACTTGAAAAAATTAAAAATATTGTAAAAAATTGAAAAAATAAAAAAAAAAATCAAATAAAAATTAAAAATATTGAAAAAATGGAAAAAATTGATAAAATCAAATAAAAATTAGAAACAGTAAAATAATATTAAAAAAACAAAATTAAGTATCAATTATTGGAGGCATCTTTATTTTAAAATAATTTTATTATTAATTGTTTGAAAATAAGTATTAATAAACTTAGCAAAAGTATTTTTGCGAATACCAATCGTCACTTGGAACTGACATCAGCCCTCGACATTTTTCCTTGATATAAGGCCTGACACCCATTGACGTCCTCTTTAACTAGCATAAATAATAATTTCGAGAGTTTAAAGTTGTTAACTTGGCAACGCTGTGTCACCACCAATTAAAGTATCCCTATTTAAATACAAACATAGAGCTACAAATGACACATTTGGTAGATTTCATGCTTCAAATTCTAAAGAAGATCCACGAAAGTAGCTGTTTAAACGCGGGACTTAGAAATATAAACATTTTTAAAGCTCAAATGTATAAACTTAGCAACGCTGTATCATTAAATCTGTACTTACGCTTGCGGTAAGGCCTATACAAAAGACTTATCATATTATAAAGTTACATCTAAACACCATACACAGATCTGTTGGTGATCAATAAGTTCGTTTTTTCATTCAGAAACTTACAAAAATGAGCAATTTTTATAGGTCTTTGGTGTCAACTTTGCAACGTTGTATCAAGAGAATCAGCAGTATCACCGTATCAATAGGAATATAGATTTAAAGATAAGACTGACTGTAGGTAAAATGTCACAAAATAACAGATTATATCTGATGGAGTTGTTTTTTAAAGTAAGATATTTGAAAATATGCAAATTTTTAAAGCTTAAATATGCAAACTTTGCAACGCTGTATCTTGGAAACCAGACGTATACTCAAGCTAAAATTTTTACTGGAGGCTTGTCTCATCATAAGGTTTAATTTAAGCCGCATACGAATGAAATCCCCGAGTTTCAAAAAAGGGGCCACTTTTTGGGAGGCTCTTTACTTGGGGTGCGTCCGCTTATGAAAATAGTGCTTTATTGGATATTAAGATGTCTGCGAAAGGAGGAAGATGAAAGGGACAAAATTTTGTTCCAAGGCGATATATCTGTCAAAAAGTAAAATATGATTGGGCGGGGCTGTTGCACGTGAACGAATTGAATTCGTCAGTCAAGCGCCGTCACTCCGAGATTTCCGTCGATGTCAGTGATGCAACTTGAAAAAATGCTAGGAATCAAACGTTATTGCTTCATCGCAAGCCAAGAAATTTGAACGAGGGAGAGGAAATCTCATTTTATGATTCCACTGTCGATTCGAAGCTCCGACAACCAATTAAATTAATCACTTGGACGAGATTCAAACGTGATCTTTTGCTCAAAATGTTTTCATCGCCATTAGTCTAACTACACGAAATCCGTTTCCCTGAGCAGAATATTGACATTAGATGCAAGACACAAATCGTCACTCTTCTGATGTAAGAGCGTACCTGCAAAGTGAGACGGACCTCGTCCTTCGTACAACTCCATCACTTCTAGGGCTCACGTGAAAATGAAGTTACTTTCTTAAGTCGCAGGAGCAACAAAATTAGAGAGAACAACTCGTGGTCTTAAATTGACGACGAACAAAGTCGTTGACATAGTATACTCGCCACGGAATGCAAGTTTTCCTCTGTGAACATCAAATTAGTAGATGCCGATTGATGCTGGTCTAATATTGGGACGTTAAAAAGAGACATCAAGATTCCATGATATCTCTCGAGGATCAATCAAAGGCAGAAATAGAGCCACAAAACGCAAGTTGGCATTTTTCTAACCCATAGGTATGCCTTTCGTTGTATTTAAATGTCCTTAATATTTAAATCTGAAGCCATCTAAAAAATGCCAAACTATGCACGATAGCTCAAAGGCACTGAACTTAGAATAATACGACAAAATGAGTAGAAAAACTGATTCGGATCAATGCACATGAAAAGAAACTATATTTGCATCTGATTAATTGAAAAATGAATGAACTTTCAACAGAATAAGATAAAAGTAGAATGAATAAATATACGTTCAATGACTTCCATTTCGAAAATACACAAAAGACATGTACAGTGTACATACGTATTCACTTTCTGAAACGAAAATATGCAAAGACCCAAAGGAATGAGAAAAAAGTTTCGAACCCATTGGGAGACAATGCGGTAGCTGTAACCATTGGAAGCCATGAAAACCATTGCTGCATTCGTCAAAAAGGTGAATAGAAATGCATCTCTCGCGAGAACCGCTTACGTTCCAATTGAGAAACTACCTACCTAGATGTACAATCGGCCATTAAATAAAAATTTCCTCGTAATAATTAATTTTTCTAGATTCAGGAAACGTCGGGATAAAAATTCGTTTGATACCGGCTTTAGTTTTTAGTCTATGTTCTTGTATGTATTCTTTTGACAAATAATAAAATGCACTGGAAAAAAAAAACACATTGGATCTAGAATCCAGACTCTTAAAAACATTGACAAGAGAAAATACTCTTGATTCAATCAGATTTTTGCTTCGATCAAAATGAAATCCGCTCAAATTAACATGCTTGGTTCTTGATTTAAGCAAAAATCCGATTAAATCAAGAGTATTCTTTCTTGTCGATGTTTTTAAGAGTCTGGACTCTAGATTCATTGCAATGTGTGTTTTTTTTTTTTTTTTTTTTTTTTTTTTTTTTTTTTTTTTTTTTTTTTTCTTCCAGTGAGCTACTCAAAAGTGTTCATCGTGCTCTACCTATTTCATTAATAATTTGACCGTCCAAAGATCGTCGGGCAAAAATGACTCAGGGATGCAAAAATGTATTGTTGAGAGTTTGACTTTTAAGACTGGGTGCAAATTATATTCGGAACAGAAAATCAGGAACGAGCGGAGAGAAACTCAAATTTTTCAAAAAGCAAGCTGATTTGTAAAACCATCTCGTAAGACTCAAGGAGCACCACTGCTCATTCGGGAGGTCGATAATGACGGTTAAAAAACTCCCTTTTCAAAATTTGTTGTTTCCGCGATTTTTCCTGACTGCTTTAAACTTGCTCGTTCTTTTTGACGCAATATTCTTTGAGTTTCTCACCCGATAATTTCAATAAGATTCACGGATAATACTGACAAAACTAGTTTTGGAAAGCATCTCAATAACCGATACATAAACAAAGAAATAAATAAAGCACAAGGAATAAAAAGTTAGTGAGAATTATTGATCTATTTACTGAAAAAAATATAGTATCGACGGAGAAAATCCGCAACTATGTATTTTTGTTTGCGACATTAAACTGCTTGTCAAATTTGACTTTCTGAATGGAAAACTACTAAAGCTGTAACTTTTTCTGAGGCAGTATATCAGCTGTGATTTAAGATATGTTTTTAAAACCAAATGAGATGGCCAAACTCCTGATTTCTCTGGAGACTTTAACGAACATGTATGAAAAATGAACCTCTTGTATAACTTACACCTTTCGCCCGATCGCCTAAAACCTAATAGTCATACATTTTCAAACCAAATGATATGGCTAAACTCTCGATGTTCCTGGAGACTTTAACGCACGTTTATGAAAAATCAACCATTCTATAAGTTAAACTTTTCACTCCATTGTCTAAAACCAAAAGATCTTGAATTTTTAAATCAAGTGATGGGGCCAAAAAGTTTCGATTCCCCCGGAGACTTTAACGCACGTTTATTAAAAATTCACCCTTTTATAATTTTAACTGAGAATTCTGCAGTATAATTAATTTATGTGTCCAAGAGGCTTTTTAGCCATGTATTTTACAGAGTAGTCTGTTTTTTCTTATTTTTTTTGAAGCACGGTGGTTCCGTGAACTTAGAGGATTCGCATAGACATTGTCAAAAATTTTCCATTTACCGTAGGCAAAATCTTGCCTTTTAGTGATTAATTGTCGAGATCATATTACTTCTGCTAATTTTAACAAGAATTAATTGTTAAAATACGATTCAGTGACTATCACTTACGACAATTGTGCTTACACATCACGTGCTATTTAATTAGGTTTCAAAACGTTCGGACTTTCCTTGACAGGAATTTCCGGCGTTTTTAGGTCATTATTTCGATTGTTTATGTCCAGAAAATTGTCAGAAGAAACCAGAATCATATAACATCGCGATTTAAGTTTGAATTCTCGACTAAGCAGATTCAGACCCTATGTTTTTTAATCAAAACTGCTGTTCTAAAGCTGTAAATACGGCTTTCAGAAAAAAGTCGACGTATCTTTAATCCATGCGAAAAAATTGTGATACATATAACGCGTGACTGTTAAAATCCTTTAGGCATTGATATTTGCATGTTTTTGCTAAAAATTAGAAGCATTTAAGTCTGATTTTAATGTTTACAGTTGTCGTAGTCATAATTTTTTTAAATTAATACTCACGCATGTTTTTATTTTTCACTGGAAAACTTATGCACATTAATTCATTTCTTTCTGTGCAACAAAAATTTTCCTCAAATTTCAAGTAAAAAAAGATATATGACCGGTCGAAAATGAAAAAATAGAGTCGAATTTCTGGACTTTGAATGAAGCTAGTTCCCTACAACTGAAAGCAATGCCAACAGGGAATCACCCAGAAAAATTCAAATTGATTCCCGTGTTTTTGCACATAATTAATCAACCAGGCTTCACAACACTGCTACTTAGATACCTATCAAGAATGTAATTTCATAAAAAGTTTTGTGTCACAGTGAAGATATTGTGTCCTAGTAAAAATATTGTGGCACATAGTGCGTTCTTGATGGCACCAAAGACACAAAAATGAACCGTGAGAAAAACCAATCCACTGTTCTTATTGTTAGTACAGGGCTGAAATTTATTTTAAAGATCAATAAATCTTACCTTTGTTTTTTCGGTTTGAGGCTCTCTGGCGTTGGTAACGATGGCGTAAATCTCCACAATGTACCAATCAGATCCGGCTTCGCGGTCCAACACATCGGCCGTAGAGATTATTCCTAACTTGGTATCGACGTCGAAAAAGCGATCAACCTGCCGGCCTCCTTGGCCGGTCACATTCGTAATGTAATACTCGATTTGTGCGAACTTATTATCCTTCAGTTCGGCCCGAACGGTGAGGACCGAGGTGCCCGGTGGCTGGTTCTCGTAGACGTTGGCGCTGTACTCTTCGTTCTCGAAAACCAGGCCGTTTTTCGGGCCGACGGCGAAGACGGTGATGTAGGCGTCCGAGGACTTCCTATCCGACTGGACGGCTTCGTCGGTGGCTTTGACGGCGATCTGATAGCGCGGTTCCGGGTGTCGGATTGGGTTCCGGAGGGTCACCGCACCTGTCGTTCGGTCCAGTCGGAATAAGTCCGTGTTCCCGCTCACGAGATCGTACGTGACGAGTCCGTTCGTGCTCGAGTCGGGGTCACGAGCCAAAACGTTCATGACGAGCCGGTTGTCGTTGGAGGGCGATGGCAGGACGGCAGCGTTCATCGAGACGAACGAGGGTGCGTTATCGTTAACGTCGACGACGATGACAGTCACGAGCTTTTCTGCCGACAGTCGAGTGGATTCGGGTAAAGCTTGGTCAGTCGCTAAGACTGTGAGCCGGAAAGTGTCGACCAGCTCTCGGTCGATGGGCAGGAGGGTGTGGATGACCCCTGTCTTGGGGTTGATCTGGAAGTGGAATCTCCCAGGGTGGTGGATGTCTTCCGGTTCTTGCTTTGTGATTGCGTAGGTGATTTTACCGTTGATGCTCGAGTCTGGATCCTCAGCGGTGGCGGCCGTGATGGGTGTATTGATGGGGATATTCTCAGTGATCTGGCGGACGAAAGCCGTGTTCGGGAATGCGGGTGCGTTGTCGTTGCAATCCTCGACGGCGACGGTGAACATGATCGTTGTTGACAGTCGGGGGTTGCCACCGTCGGAAGCTGTTATGTTCAGGACGTACGACGTTATTTCCTCGTAATCGAGCTTCTTATGCAAGAACAGGGCACCGGTGACCGGATCGACGTGGAAAGTGTCACGTCGATTCCCAGATCCGATCGAGAAAACAATTTCGCTGTTGACACCGAGATCTGCATCGGAAGCTTGGAACTGGATCAGCTTTGAGCCGATCGGGGTGTTTTCGAGCACGGAGATTTTAGACTCGGTCTCGGTGAATTCAGGTGCGTTATCGTTTTCATCCAGAATATCAACCACGATTGTTGCCGTGGAGCTTAGCTGGCCGTTTAGTGCGGCATCATGAGCGATCACTTGCAGTACGAATCTGGACGTTGTTTCTCGATCTAGCATTTTCACTACGCTGAGCTGGCCGGTTGCTTCATCGATCGCGAAGCACTCCTCTTCATTTCCTTTAGAAAGTAGGTAGAAAACATCCCCGTTGAGCCCCTCATCGAGGTCCGTGGTGAATACTCTCACGACTTGAGTGCCGATGGAGGAACCTTCCGACAGCTGAACTTTGTAGGGCTGCCTCAGGAATTGCGGTGCGTTATCGTTCACATCCGTGATGTAGACGTTCACTCTAACTTTGTCGCGGAGCCGAGTCAGGCCGTTGTCACTAACGATGGCTTCGAACGACACAAAATTCTGACCCGAAACTTGGATCAAGTTTTCTCGATCGAAGACGTGTAGCGTTTTGATGAAGCCGTTCCGCGGGTCGATGACGAAGTCGTTTTTTGAATCCGATAGCGAGAAAGTTAGCTCGGCGTTTCTACCGATGTCCAAGTCTGTGGCAGTCAACTTGCCGACGAAAGAATCGGGCGGCTCGTTCTCTTTGATTCGGAAGTTGAACGTGGAGTTGGTGAATTCCGGGCGATTATCGTTCTCGTCGATTACGTGGATAACGACTGGAACGATGGAACTGCGAGGCGGTTTTCCATGGTCGGTTGCCGTTACGACTAATGAATAATAATCCCTCGTTTCTCGGTCTAGCGCACTTTTCACGTACATGAAGCCGTCTGGGAAAACGCCGAATTTTCCTTCTGCGTTACCTTCGGAAATGGTGTAAGATATTTTGGCGTTTTCGCCAAGATCGGCGTCAGATGCTGCCAATGCAAAAAACCTGTCGTTCACTGGAGTAGACTCCAACAAAGACGTCTCGTAAGAGGTATGGTCAAATACTGGAGTGTGATCGTTTACATCCTCAATTATAACAGAAACAGACTGTTTGGATGATAATGCTGGTTCACCGGAATCCGTGGCTGTTACCTCAAGATGTAGCACGGTGCCTGCTTCCGCGTGTATTGGCCGATTCAAGGAGACAACACCGGTCGCTTCAAAAATTCTAAACTGGTCGGCTGGGTCGGAGGATAAGCTGTAAGTTACTCTACTGTTTATGCCAGCATCTTTGTCTTTCGCTCGAGCGAGAAATACTTCCTGTCCAACGGCTGCATTCTCCGGAATTCGAATTTGATCCTTTTTCTGCATGAAGACTGGCTCGTTGTCATTAACGTCGAGCACCGTAATGTTGACTGATGTTTTGCCATACATGAGTCCCGATCGTGCTATCACATTCAAACTGTAAGCTGACACCGCCTCTCGGTCGATCAACTTGGCCGTTCGAATCAATCCGGATCGTTCATCGATTTCGAAATTCATTTTCGGATCACCGTAGACTATTTTGTACCGGGGAGGTTCAGTTTTATGCTGGCTCTCAAGTCGCACCTTCACTCGACCCACTTCGCGGTTCTTCATTGGTGTTTCTTCGTTGGAGTGATCCTCCGTGATTTGAAATGAGTATCCAGTTGGGTGATCGAACTCTAGATTTTCCACATGCTCATCTTTTATTATTTCAACCACGGCATCTTCCGTCGCCTTCTTGTCACCCTTGTCCCTGGCTGAGACCCTCATAGAGAAGAAAATTTTTGACGACTTGGTGAGAGGAGCTTTCAGTGAGATGTTGCCGGTTTTCGGGTCGATTTGAAAAAATCCGTCACTGCCGCTCTCAATTGCATAGTTGATTACTGCATTTTCACCCTCATCCTTATCAGTGGCTACAACTTGCAAAATACTTGTTCCAACTTCAGTATTTTCCTTCACACGAATTACATATAACAAGGGATAAAATTCAGGGCTATTGTCATTTACATCCAGCACATTCAAAGAAACTGTAGCAGTGGAAGATTGGGGAGGAATGCCCTGGTCTTTGGCGATGACCTTGATTTCATAGGAAGATATTTCTTCCCTATCCAGCTTCGATCTAGTGGTTAACTGGCCTGTCAACGAATCGAGATAAAACATATCAGGATACAGCTGTTCAATTTCAGGCAACAAACCGTACGTAACGCTGCCGTTTGTGCCTTGATCGTGATCTGAAGCTGTCAGCATAGCGATCAGTGTATTGGCAGGGGTGTTCTCAGAAAAACTCACGTTCAAATGTTCTTGAGAGAACTGCGGCCTTTCGTCGTTTTCATCCAAAATCATTACTTTGAGCTGTGTGAAAGACCATTTAGGGTTCGGACCACCGTCTCGTGCTGAAACTTTCAGTTCGACGGTCCCTTGCTTTTCTCTGTCCAGAGCTTTCTTAGTCACAACAAGCCCGGTATGCATATCGATATCGAACCACTGCTGATCATTCCCTGAGACAAATGAGTAAAATATTTCAGCGTTAACACCGGAATCTTCGTCCGCAGCCTTAATTCCGGCAACGTAGGTTCCGGGTGGTGACAATTCGCTCAAAATTACGGAGTACTCACTTTTTTCAAAGACCGGTTCATGATCGTTGACGTCATTCACGTGGATGATCAAAAAAGCTGTTGCAGTGCGGGGAGGACTGCCTTTGTCCGTCGCTACGATGGTTAGATTGTATTTGTTAATGTGCTCACGGTCTAAAATACCATTAACGCGAACGATGTCAAAACTCTGCGTTGACTCCAATCTAAAATGATTCATTTCGTTTCCTGACCGTATTTCAACAGTAGTTTCACCATTTGAGCCCTCGTCGGGATCTACGACTGAAACAGCAGCGACAACTGATCCATTCAAAGCGTTTTCGTCAACGGTCGCCTGACCCGCAGTCGATGGGAAGTATCTGAATTTGATCATGGGATTGTGGTCATTGGCATCGACGAGGTTCACAGTGACGTAGGTTCTGCCATCTTGCCGCGGCGAGCCGTGGTCTCTTGCGAATACGGTGAAAACGCAGCTCTTCGGGCAGCCACTGCCGGCTTTCTGCTGCAAGGTCTGGGGGCAGTTTTGGTACGGACAATCGAGCTTTTCCGAGGTAAAAATTTCACCAGAATCAGGATCTACGGTGAATTTTCTTTCACTTTCGGAGAGATAGTACGTGATTTTAGCATTATCTCCGATATCACTGTCGGTGGCCAGAACCTGCAGGGCTTTCGTGCCAGGGGGCACGCTTTCATTCAAGGAGACACTGTAATCGCTGTGGTCGAAAATTGGAGGATTATCGTTGACATCTAAAATGGTTACGTTCACTTGAAGATACCCATGGCGAACGGGCGTTCCTCCGTCCTCTGCAGAAATATTCAGCTGGTAAAAAGCCTGAGTTTCCCTGTCCAGCTTGCCAGTGGTTTGGAGATGGAGGTAGGTGAATACCTCACCTTTTCCATATGCTGTTACTTCTAATCGAAATTTTTCATTGGTGTTGCCAGCAACTATCTTATAGTTCTCCGTGACTCCATTTGGCCCACTATCCCTATCAGTGGCAGCATCAAGCAGTAGTTTGGTCCCTGCGGCTGCACTTTCAGAGAATGAGACTGATATACTAGGTTCGGGAAATTCAGGTGCGTTATCATTAACATCAATAACAACAATTCTAACCTCTATAGGATAAGTTGGCTGACTAGATAAAATAACCAGATCGAACCTGTCGTTGACCAACTGTTCACGATCTAGCACGACGGTGGTTCGTATTTCGCCGGTGGTGGAGTTCAGGGTGAATTCTCTGGGCGGTTCGTTGAACCGATAGGTGAACCCTGATTTGATGGGTATGGACCCGACGATGGTTCCTCTGGGCTGACCTTCCAAGACATCCAATTGAATCCTAGTGTCCACTGCTCGTGACTGCATTTGAGTGTCCCCCGGTATCATCGGGGATCGCTTCTTCGCCGGTCCAGGGCCGGGGCCCTGAGCCGCTATCACAAGGCATTGCACTAATATTAGGCAACCTGCAATGCACCTTCGCCGAACGCACAACATTGTACCGTGTCACCTGTTCTGAATCATGGTCACTAAATAACCGCACTTGCACCGGATTCAACAGCGACGCATCGAGCTGCATTCATGACTTTAGTGAAGAGGGAACACAAAAGTAAAACGGACGATTATTTACAGTAATTGAGGCGAAAACACCGAAAGACCCGATTTAATATTTCAAAACAATAGAACGGCACTTTTTTGGGTTTGATAAACACACTTGTAGAAAATTGAGCACGGTATCAATACAAAATCATCATTCAACATAAACGAAATGGCAAAAGAAGATCATTGGCACTGGGTTGATTTCCAAGAGATGAAACAGAGGCCGGGGTGCGGCGCGGGCCGATCGAAAACAACGCGAGGCGCAGGGTATGTTACGGCGATCACAAGACAAGAAAACAACACAATCGTTATTGATGAGAACTAAGCGAAAACGGCACAATCTTAAGCTCCGCAACTCCGAGAGGTTAACATTATAGTAAAGAGAGGAGGAAATCGGGAAAACCGAACGGGACACGAGACTGCGACGCGGTGGAAATTGTGGAGAGAGGTTAAAAAACTATGGTAAATGTGGCCGGGGTGTTGCCAGGCAGAGGCAGGAGCACAGCCTCGATGGAGCGGGAGCGATACGCGTCGCGCGTTCAACGTACGGGCCCGGGAGACTGGCGTAAACTGGTGCTCCTCACAGAGTTGAAGACTAACATTCTTGTTGCCTCTCCCCTCGCCCGCCGGGGATTTTACAGCCGCAAATAGATGGGCCACGGCACAAGAAGTATTCAAGATGGCGTTCTGTCTCTCGGGCTCTCCGTCTCTCTCGCGCGGCCGCTCTCCCTCGCTCCCGTTGTGGAAGAACCGTCCGGTCGAATTTATGCGCGGCTTTTTTTTTCTCTCTTCTCCTCCTCCTTTCTTTCTCTTTCACTCGTATGAAATAAAGAAAAGAATGTTGAGAGCCGAGAGTTATTCCCATCCGACCTGTCCTTACAACCGTAAAGGTCAGACCCTCCTTTGGCCTGGACCAAAATAAGATAATGTTATGATAATTTCCTCGTCACACCGGGCATTTTCTTCACAGGTGACTCTCTTTCAGCTATTTCCTATTATTTAGAATTGGCTGTCTCTTTTTCCACCCTCTAACCTCTTGGTAATAGCCTACTATGTTCTAGCACCTACTCGCACGCAAAGCCACCTTTCATCCGAGCTGTACTTTTCTCCTATAACTGAGTTCCGGCATTAGTGGTAACATGTGACTAGTTTTGCACCTCAGTCTAGTGAGTGGCACTGTGGTGTGCATGGTTGAGACCTCAGATAACGAAATCGACTTTTTAGAGACTAAAGAATCCAAGAAAAATTGAATTATGGAGTATGGAGACTTCAACGACTGACAAGAAAAAAGGTCCACTGATTTAAACTTTTAAGTTGCGTGTTTCATGTTTCCTTTCTTTTAAGTTTTACACGATTTTTCATGGAAACTTAAACGCCAGACAAAAAAAGTAGTAGTTGTTCCTTTTTTCTAGATTTGTGTTGTGCTTATTTATTTTTTTACTGGAAATTTTCCCGCACCCTTCGCAGAATTTTTGAAAAAAGCTGCATTGTGGATCAAGGGAACAGTGTGTAAAAAACACCATTTTTTGTGATCAAAATTAAAGACTTTATCAAAGAAGTATACTTTCGTGCAAGGTGACAAATTTTCTTGGATTTCATATGCCTTTGATCGAACAGTTGGAGAAAAATTTCTATATTCTCAGAAATAGCTACCTGACGAAACATTTCACCAAAGTGAGGTCTGTGGAAATGAGAAACAATTCTAAACCCACAGACTTGCTTTTTGGCGCAAAGAAAAAATTTCCAGGTTGGCCAGAGAATTTCCTTGACCTTTTGTGCCTTTTCACGGTTGATTCTCCATTTTATTTCGTTGATACTTAACTTTCCTATGATATAGATAGTGCCTACATATTCGTTGTTTCAATTTCGTCTTAAAAAAGACATTTAGCCATCGACTTATGGATTTTTTTTGCATTCACGAGGCATCAGTTCTGTCAGTCTGATTTTAAATCCTGCTTTTGCAACTCCGTTCTAATGCTGCAAAATTGACGCAATAAATTAAACAATTTTCATACGAATGAACCTGTGCAGTTTTCGTCCAAAAGTTTTCTAGTTTTTGCGTTAAAAATAGCAAAGATTCTCCTCGTAAAAATGCAAATTTCGAAGAAAACTTTTTTTTTTTTGGAGAGAGAAACGACGAAAATAATGTGAGTTGCGACGAAAAGGTGCTGCTGCGAGTCATTGGTGCGTTACTAAGCGGTGCCCTAAAATTTGTGCGATGCGAAGAATTTTCAGCAATCGGCCGGTCGTCAACCATGTTTGAATGTATAAATTCAAATTTAAAAATAGAACTCAGATTTAAAAAATTACGACTGACGCGCAGCGGCTAATGGCTCCAACTTCCAGCGCATGAACTCGACAAAAATAAAACTCACATCATTATGTCATAAAACGTGACAAAGATTACGCGATTTATCATTGTTGTTTGGATGCATAATTTTCCTCATCTCTGTCACATGTGTTTCACGTATGAAAAAAAGAAATAAAAATTCAGAGTTATATGAAGTAAAAAAATAGCGGTTTTCCAATTTAATGTTCTCTAGTGCTGATATCATCCCCCATCCTAAAATGAATGTATCATATTTTTCAAAAATTTCACGGCCCGATGGAATTTCATCAAATATTTCACGAACATGTCCGATCTTACAATAGTTTTTTTTTTGTTCATGCCATCCTGCCTGGGACAAATCATCTTAAAACGAGCTCCCCCGAGATCCGAGAGAGAAAAGTATGGAGGGTCAGTTCAGAAGTGTTATTGTCGTGTAAAAGTTAATATCGGAAGTTAATGCTCTGATTCGCCCCCAGCTCTTTAAAGACCAAATAAAGAGTTAAGCAATCAGTTTAACATTTCTCACCTGATTCGCAAAACGTCGCCTAGTAAAGTGCTCGCCGCGACATTCTCACTGGAAAAAAAACACATTTGATCTGGAGTCCAGACTCTTGAAAACATTGACAGGAAAAAGGACCATCGATTCAATCAGATTTAAGCTTAGATCAAAACGAAATCCGCTCAAATTAAGAGGCTTGGTTCCTGATTTAAGCTTAAATCTGATTGAATCAAGAGTATTTTTTCTTGTCGATGTTTTTAAGAGTCTGGACTCTGATCCAATGTGTTTTTTTTTTCCAGTGCATCAGTCATCATTCGGCGGACTGTTTATGTTCAGCAAATTACTCATCAGTCATCATTAGACGGAAAGTAGCGTTGACCTCAGACCTTAGCATTTGCCTCCCCTCATTACATTGCTCAGGTTTCTAGTCTATGGGGTCTCTAAAATATCGTCCCCTTCCGGCCCATGTATCACAAGCGCCATGCGACGTTTCAAAATTTCCGCCGTCATTTTATATTTTTACAGAAAAATTGTTGGTTGAATCTGTTTCAAAATTTTACTGAATTTTACCGGCAGCACAAAGAAAATTCAATGGAATTTTCGGACAGCTTCGTTGAGCAATTGGATTGCGTTTTGCAAAAAGGAACCAAGAGCATTCCGCAATGTCGCTGAGATTGTGCAACTTTATTTGCCTTGCAAATATAAACAGATTGTCTAAACAAATGTCATCTTTACTTCCAATGAACTATAGCTTCAATACGAAAATAACCTTTGTAAATTTAATTTTTTGCACGATGTCAGTAATTTTATTGAAAAAATGTAAGTTACACAATCTTAGCAACATTGGAATGCTCTTGGCTCCTTTATGCAAAATGTAATCCAATTCCTCTGTAAAAAAAATGAAATGGCGGCGGAAATTTTGAAACGTCGTGCCGTCTCTGGGCCAGTTTGATGCACTGGGAAAAAAAAACATTGGATCTAGACTCTTGAAAACAATGACAAGAAAAAATACTCTTGATTCAATCGGATTTTTGCTTGAATAAAAACGAAATCCGCTTAAATTAAGAGGCTTGGTTCTTGATTTTAGCTGGAATCTGATTGAATCAAGAGTACTTTTTCTTGTCAATGTTTTCAAGAGTCTGGACTCTAGATCAAATGTGTTTTTTTTCCCAGTGTGGGGTTCGAACGAAGAAACAAACCGGGCAGCGGGCAGATGACGGCCGGCCGTCAAAATCGCGGAAATCAAATCTAGCGGAATCCGGATTGCATGGGAGTTATATCGATTTGGATGCGGCGAAAAGTTTTTACGAGCCGAGGCACTGTCATGCGAGTGATTGATAATTTATTCCGTTTCATCGGATGATAAAAAGAAAGCTCGCGGTGAGCGGAATGAGCCGTTCTCTCACGCCGCGTGCGGCCTGACAGAGTCCCCGACGATATCAAGAAAACTTGGCGCATTCCTTCACTTTATGACAGGCTCGGTGCATTAAAGGCAGTATTCAATACGCCCTCGTAGCCGGGCCCGCCTAAGTTTTTAACGAGAGCCCTTTGCTTTGTGAGTAGGTGCGCGCACATCCTCATTTTTACGATGCAGATATTTCCATAGAGTTTTATGTTACGCGATCGGATGATAATGAGAGCGAGAGTAGAGGACATCTGCGACAGGGTGACAGTTTTTTCTTCTTTCTTTTTGATTTGCTGACTGGGACTGTTGCACAATGTTTATTTTTATTTTTCATTTTGGAACTGCGCGCGAGGAAACGTTTTTATTTTTCCACTTGCATTTTTCGCAAAATTTCTTTTCTCCTGAATATTCTTTCTTTAAATACACATAATTCTTAATATATTACTTCAAATATTCACTTTTTCATAATATTTGAACTTAATGTATTATCCTTGCCAATTTATAGAGACCATATAAACTTAAGCTTACGACCCACCTTCCCGCAATACAACTATTCGGCTTACAACTATCTGTTGGTCTATCGGTTCAAATTGTCTAGGATTAGAATTACAGGCGAGCTATTAAAGCTTTAAAGTCCCCTCTTCGCGTCTGTTGATGATCCGAGAAAGCGTGACATTTACGCTGATACCACTGTTCGACCACGTAAGAGCCCACGTTGCCTACCCTAAAAGTCGAAGGCGAACTGACACGGCGTTAGAGTCACCATCTCTCGTCTGGTAAGAAGCTATCATTGTGTGTGCATTCCGAGTAAGCGTACCATTTTACGATGATACCACTATTCGACCACGTGGGAGCCCAAGCTGCCTACTCTAAAAGTTGAAGGCGAACTGTCATGATGTTGAAGTCACTGCTGCACCTCCGGTAAAAAGCTATGTTTCGTGTGTATTCCGAGTATGCGTCACATTTACAGTGATACCACTATTCGACCACGTGGGAGCCAATGTTGCCTACCCTTAAAGCTGAAGGCGAACTGACATGGCGTTACAGTCACCGCTTCTCGTCCGATAAAAAGCTATGTTTAATGTGTGCGAATACAACTGTGCAATTTTTGTCCAGAATTTAACTGATTTTTGCCAAAGAAGGCGAAACATTAGTGAAATTTTCAAGTCAGTAACGTCCGACTCTTTTCTGGTGAAAATAAAGTTGACGAGTGGAAATTTTGCAACATAGAATTATTTCCTAACCTAGGGAACAAGGATTTGCGCCTTTGGAGCAAAAAGTTTAGGGAACAACTGTATCTTAGGCGACAGGGCGAATTTTTCAACTCATGAAAGAGTTCATTTTTCATAAACGTGCGTTAAAGTCTCCAATGAGATCGACATCGGCCACGGGTTTGGCCATATCATTAGGTTTGATATTTTAATACCATGTGGTTTTAGGAGATGGGGCGAACATTTAACTTGAAGAAGGGTTTATTTTACATACACGTGCGTCATTGATACGATCATATTCCGTGATTATTTTAGAATAAACAAATCTACATGATCTGGATTCAAAATTTTTACACTGTTATTGCAGAGCGGTAAAGAAAAACCAGAACAAATCTTTAACCTTTACCCTGATTTGTTTCTTAAGACAAATAGTATGCAAGAACTTTTGAAACGATGCAGTTCTGCGATTTTGAACTTTAGATATATTTGTGACTATCAAAAACGTTACTGACCTGTACTTTTCGGAAGAGGAAATGTCTAGAAGAACACCGCTAGCTTCATCATTTGATTGCTGTAAAAAGTAAACCATTCAGAATTAGCTTCGTAAGATTTCAATAAGGCAAGCACATCGATTACTTATGCAATAAAATCATGCGATAAAATGGAGAGATCTAAATTTTCATGTTTTCATTTTTCATAAACGCGCGTTAAAGTCTCCACGGAAATCTTTATGGTCCGCATATAGTGGATCGAGTCAATTAGAGAAGTGCGACATGAAATTTTTGACTAAAACTGCAAATTTTGATGTTTATTACTTCGTCACATTTTAAATTTCAAAGGGTGCTTACAGAAGAAAATTTTACGAGGAAACCAATGGAACCACTTGTAGAACCTCAAATTTTTGTATAAACGGAGTTATAAGCGTTTAAAGTTTCCAAATTGTGTCCAACCCTACTGTTGACTCGATCCACAGTGGGCCGTGAGTCTGAGATATTATTCGGTCTGATATTTCAAGACTATTTAGTGTTGGGTAATAAGTCGATTAGGTTAGCTTGAATAAGGGTTCATTTTTCATGGACGTACGTGTTAGTCTGCTCTTCAAGAAAATCGGGGGCTTGGCCCAGTGGCGTGGCGTGCTTTGCGATATATCGATCGATACGCCACTGAAACCTTTGAAAAAAGATCGATTATCAGGGTGTTCGCAGCGAACACCTTAGTAATCGATTCTTTACCATAGCTTCAAATGGCGAGATATCGATACATCGATCATTCACGCCACGCCACTGGCTTGGCCGTATCATTTGGTTTGAAAATTTAAAACGTTTGATCATAGCTACCGCTGAATTCGCCATTCAATTTACAGCTTGCTCTATATTTTCGAGAAATTTAAAGGCAGTACTGCCGTGCGAAGGAAGAACGCCGTAGAGTCCCTTTATACTGAGAGTCAAGACAATGTGAATCCATTTCTGATTGGTTCCCGTATTTTAGGCCTTCACAGTGTCACAAACGGGAATAAAGATTACATTTCCACCGATTGCTAAGATTGTAATTTGGAATGGACCAGAGAATTACGGGTTCGGCAAGGAACAAACGGAATGAGAGAAGGAACGGAGATAGGAATTTGAGAGCGGGCCGATCAAAGATTACGAAAAACGTTCAATTTGTGTAATCTTTATTCCCATTTGTGACTCCATGGTGTTGTCTTGAATCTCAGTATAAAGGGACTCTAGAACGCCGTACGAGCCTTCAGGCGTTGCCATATTTCCTCCAATACGAAGCGAATTAACTCGGAAATTTTGAATATTTTTCTTCAAATTTTTCAGATAATTTAGTGTGCAATTTGATCTAAAGTTTTGAAAATTTCATGGGAAACATGTGCGTTATTTTCCTCAAGAATACATGATTTATCCGAGGAAATTTGGCAACTCCCGAATGTTCATACGGCATTTTTCCTTTTAGCAAGGCGGAGTAACCCACAACATTTTTTTGGTAAAAATACAATTGACTTAGGAAATTTTAAGATGTTGAAAGAGGTGTGTGAAAAAACGGCCAAAAATGCCTCAAGGCATTTTCGAATTTTGATCACTTGGGGTGATACAGTAGCTTCCCAGACGCCCAAAACCGGTCGCCGTTTTGCTTAGAAGCGCCGGGTTGCGACGTTGCCATTTTTTAAAGTGGAAACCTTTAAAAATTCATATCTCCGCCGCATCTCAACCGATTTCAATGAACTTTTTTTTTAAAATGTTCCTCTTAAATAGAGCTTTCTAGTGGTATATAGTTTTCTGGGGTTTACTTGGCTTTAAGTGGCACTTACGCGGTTTTAGCACTTCTTGATAGACACAAAAATGTAGTTTTTATTTTACCACGATCGTGGAATCGACGGAATCTAAACAAAAACCAGTCTAAATGAAAGTTCAGATTCTCACCTTTCTAACGAGCACAAGATCATCCCGGGGAAACGTTTAGTTTCCGAGATATGACCGCTCAAAGTTGGTCACATGCGCTTTTGCGCAATGTGAATGCGCCTTATCACTAAGTCATTCGCGAACTGGGGGTCCCTTATGTTCAATTTACGTTGAAATAATTACACAGAGCAGTAAGGTGTACAACACGAGCCGTATTTTCACCTTCGGCTGCTGATGTGCGACGTTGCCATTTTTTTAAGTGAAAACTCTTAAAAATGCATAACTCCGCTGCATTTCAACCGATTTCAATGAACTTTTTTTTTAAAATGTTCCTCTTAAATAGAGCTCTCTAACGGTATTTAGGTCTCTGGATTTTATTGACTTCAGGGCGGCACTTAGGTCGTTTATATGGTTCTTTGCAGAGATTTTTCATATAGAAAATAGTGTTGCTATTTTTATTTTTTATTTTTTTTTATTTTTTTTTTCCGCGGGTTGTGGGAGGGTTTGAAATGGCAAAATTTAAAAGAAAGAACTTTGAAAAAAGGGATTCTTTTAATCACTATTCTTACGTGTACAAATATTGAAAGCGACGCTCTCATTGTACAAGGGAAGTTGGTGTTGTTAATTTACCAAGATTTTTGCATTATACTTTAAGCGATGGTGATCTTCCGATCTAGTTTGAATGTTAAAAAAAATCGGGGGAAATACAGACCCCCTTCCGAAAAAAAAAGAAAAAAAAATAGCAACTCAATTATTTATATGAAAAATCTCTGCAAAAAACCATATAAACGACCTAAGTGCCGCCCTGAAGTCAATAAAATCCAGAGACCTAAATACCGTTAGAGAGCTCTATTTAAGAGGAACATTTTAAAAAAAAGTTCATTGAAATCGGTTGAAATGCAGCGGAGTTATGCATTTTTAAGAGTTTTCACTTAAAAAAATGGCAACGTCGCACATCAGCAGCCGAAGGTGAAAATACGGCTCGTGTTGTACACCTTACTGCTCTGTGTAATTATTTCAACGTAAATTGAACATAAGGGACCCCCAGTTCGCGAATGACTTAGTGATAAGGCGCATTCACATTGCGCAAAAGCGCATGTGACCAACTTTGAGCGGTCATATCTCGGAAACTAAACGTTTCCCCGGGATGATCTTGTGCTCGTTAGAAAGGTGAGAATCTGAACTTTCATTTAGACTGGTTTTTGTTTAGATTCCGTCGATTCCACGATCGTGGTAAAATAAAAACTACATTTTTGTGTCTATCAAGAAGTGCTAAAACCGCGTAAGTGCCACTTAAAGCCAAGTAAACCCCAGAAAACTATATACCACTAGAAAGCTCTATTTAAGAGGAACATTTTAAAAAAAAGTTCATTGAAATCGGTTGAGATGCGGCGGAGATATGAATTTTTAAAGGTTTCCACTTTAAAAAATGGCAACGTCGCAACCCGGCGCTTCTAAGCAAAACGGCGACCGGTTTTGGGCGTCTGGGAAGCTACTGTATCACCCCAAGTGATCAAAATTCGAAAATGCCTTGAGGCATTTTTGGCCGTTTTTTCACACACCTCTTTCAACATCTTAAAATTTCCAAAGTCAATTGTATTTTTACCAAAAAAATGTTGTGGGTTACTCCGCCTTGCTAAAAGGAAAAATGCCGTATGAACATTCGGGAGTTGCCAAATTTCCTCGGATAAATCATGTATTCTTGAGGAAAATAACGCACATGTTTCCCATGAAATTTTCAAAACTTTAGATCAAATTGCACACTAAATTATCTGAAAAATTTGATGAAAAATATTCAAAATTTCCGAGTTAATTCGCTTCGTATTGGAGGAAATATGGCAACGCCTGCAGGCTCGTACGACGTTCTAGAGTCCCTTTATACTGAGATTCAAGACAACACCATGGAGTCACAAATGGGAATAAAGATTACACAAATTGAACGTTTTTCGTAATCTTTGATTGGCCCGCTCTCAAATTCCTATCTCCGTTCCTTCTCTCATTCCGTTTGTTCCTTGCCGAACCCGTAATTCTCTGGTCCATTCCAAATTACAATTTAGGTACGTTCTCCCAACTAGGGAACGAGAAATACAACGTTCATTTAAGAAATTACTCCACCCGCGGCCTACAAAAGCTCCGCGAGGACATTCCGTTCCAAAAGTTGCGACTCGCGCGTCTTCGCAAAGTGCTAGCTAGCAACCCCTGTATTATAAATTGATAACGCCGCGCATTTCTCGGGCGCATTGAATACATCAAGGCTCAGCTTTCTGATTCCGCGGAATCAGCCCGAGCTCGTATCAAACCGAGACTCACTCGGAAATATTGATAGGGTGCATTAGGAGGCTCGAGTGTCGACCGGAGCATTCCCAGCCGAAGTTCTGTTGAACCAGTTTAAAGCCACATTAATTTAATGGCAATTAAAACAAAGTGTAACTAAATACATATACTAAGTATGCGATGCAAATAAGTCCACAGGTGCCAAGGCAGATAATCTAATAACTTTATTTTAACTCGTGTAATTACCGAAAGCACTTAATGTACGTTATTCTTGTCCTTATCGACGGTTGCCTTCTTCGAGCTACCTCTAAGCTTTCGGCCCGATGCGCGCCACGCGGCCGCAAAGAGGTTCGACCGAGTCGCATTCCACCCACTAATAGATTATCAATTACGACCACCGCGCTGAAAATTGAAAAACCGGTGCATTCAAAGCCCAGTTTAAAACGTTTAAAATGGCTCCGCTTCCATAGGCGAGTATACGGGAGACCGTGGAGAAGGATAAACGCCAGCCCTTGAGAGACGATTCCAGAGCTTTTACCGACACACCGCGGAGAATGAATTCTTGAGCTAATACTTTAGTATACTCGAGTATACTTTAGTATATTCGAGTATACAGGAGACCGTTGAGGCGGATAAACGCCAGCCTCCGAGAGACGACTCCAGAGCTTTTACCGACGCGCCGCGGAGAATGTGTTCTTGAGCTGATACTTTAGCCAATGATAACAACTTTCTGGAACACACTTCAGAGAACGTTTGCTTCAAAATAAAGGGTGAACATACGGAACAAGGCTTTTCTTTCATTCCATTTTACTCCACTGGATTGCACCGTTTTCAAGGTGACTTCATACCGAAAATGAACAAATATCGAAGGCTATAGTCGTAAAATGCCTACATCCAATCGCAACGTTACTACAGTTTTATTTATTCATTTATTTTTCTTTTAAAAAAGAAGAAAAAATTAAAACTAATTAACAGTGTTTCTCAAAAATTTCCGGGAGTTTTAATATGCAAAAATTGGCAGCTAGTGGACAAACGAATGATGGCCCCCTCCCATCCAAAATCGCCGCCGATAATTGGCCCTACCAAGTATTCATTGGTCCTACTTTCCAAACTTTCTTCATGAAGAGATACTATACAATCGTCTTTGAAGTAACAACTCGTAAATTCTGACAATACCACTGTTCTTGACTGAATTGGTAAAGGAACGTAGTTAAGGTTAAAATTTTGCACGACCAAGACTGGGATACACCGACCTTTTAGTTGTCGTAGTTGTCATGCTAATCCGCAACCCAAAACGCCCACGGGAAATGAGGGTTATTTTTCTTTTAAACTTGATAAGAAACATTCGGAGAAGGGTCGCTGAGGATCAGCGACGTTGTCGATTCTAATTTAAAAGCAGACAGAAAACTTTACATCGAAGAGCTAGTTCGAGCCAAAGTGTTAACTATTGGTATGGGTTTAACTACTGTGCTTTGTAATCTTGGGACGTACTTTCAAAGTTACTCCGGAGAGTTTCTCGGTCAAATCTTCCGAAATATCTGACGGCCTACAGGGTGATGAAAAAATCGACAATATTTTGGTAATTGTCTCCAAATCAGACATTTTTATTATAAAATCATTGTAGGCGGTGCCTTATAAACACCTTAGAGGGCTAATTTTTGAGTACCTCGAGTAACTATGTGGAAACATTGCTTTCCATGGTCACAGTCCATTCTCACGGAATGAATCAGGCAAATACTCGCGTTTTGATTCAAGGGTTCTCTGGCCAAATAAGGTTTCAAATTCTTTATCGAGGGAAACCCGACAACAATGTGCTGTCTGCTGGAGGCTCTGCTGGGCAGAGGGTCCTGGTTCCTTTTCAGGTGCACTGTGCCGCTCCATGCGACACTTGTTCCGCTTCGACCGCATTGGAATTGAAAATTCGAAAATGGAAATATCCTCGGGAGCGGGGTGACAACATACAAGATTAACGTCTCCTCTTGGGTTGGGATTAGGACCATGGCCATCACTCCCGAAATGTGAAGACCGTGGATTTTGAGGGGCCACTTTTAACACCGTTGATCAAAAATGGGGGTAGGTAGATAGGTGCAGCCCACACAGCAGTTCGGTTATACACTGAAAAAAAAAAAAAATCTCGGTATATTTACTAAGAAAAGGGTAAAATTACCAAGAATTCAGGGTTCTATTTGATCCCAGTTTTTTCTTGGTAAAATTACCATTTATGGAATTGGTAATTTTACCGAGAAATCTCAGTAAAATTATTGAACTTTCTTGGTAATTTTCCTGGACCTTGGTAAAAACGCCAATATTTTTTATCGACTGTGGTAGAGCTACCGAGATAAAATAGCAAAGTTACCGGGAATTGATTACCAATAAAAGTGGTATTCTTACCTGAAAAAACAGTAAAAATACCGGTTTTTAGGTAAGCTTACCAGTCTGTTTTGGGGAAATTATCAATGATTGGTAAAAAAAAGTGAGATGGTAAAGGTACCAACGGATCTTGGTAAAAACGCCGAGAATTTTTTTTCAGTGTATTTTAGAGGCGGCTAGGGGCGACAAAATAGGGAAGTCGGCTTCGTGTAACTTCGGGTAAAAAGAAAAAAAGAAAAGGAGAAAGCATGTTGCAGTTTTGATCATTTCTCAAATCTGCATCTGAACATAATGTAATGAGATTGATGTATTAAGATTCGTACCTTTTTCTCTGATAACCCTCTCTTTCTCGATCAATGCAATAAACGCTTTCTTTGCATGATCATGTTTTTATGACGTTTTAGCTCTTTGGTTTTTCTTGGATGAATATCCATACTGTATCGGTATATTTTACGATAAGTTTACTGCATTTTTTCAGGAATACTCCAAAAGGGAGCCTCTTTTGGACAAGACTGAAGACGTGTGGAATCTATCTCTGATTTTCTTCCATACATGAACTGTGGCTAGCGCGAGACTCTAGATCAATAGACCCTGGGTCCGAATCCTGATGAAGGCGTCAACTTTTCACGGTATTGACGAGTGAATTTGCAGAACCAAATTCCTCTGGACCCTATAATCCCTGAAAATTTGAAAAGCCTGGACCATGAGTGTACACTCTGGTGTCCTCTGAACCCTTGGTTGGCTGATGATTCCTAACGGAATATATGTCAAATAGACAGCGAAGGGGGAGAAGAAGAGGAAAAACACTTTATAAAAGGGCTTGATGGGCTGTATAGGTTCCTGAGGGAATGTAAGCCAAATAATTAGCGAAGAGGGAGGAGAAGGAGAAGAAGGAGTAAAAGAGGAACAAAAAGAAAATAAGAAATAAGAGGAAAGAGAGGAGGAAGTAAAAGCAAAATAGAAGAGGAAAAAAGAGAAGAGGAGGAGGAAGATATAGGAAGAGAGGAAGAAAAAGAAGAAGGAGATGAATAAGATGAGAGAGGATAAGAGGAAGAATAAGAAGAAGAGAAGAGGAGAACGAAGAAGAAAATGAGGTAAAAGAAGAAGACGAAGAAAAGAGGAAAAATAAGAAAAAGAAGAGGAGAGGAAGAAGGAGAAGAAAGAGAAGAAAAGAACGAAGAAGAAAAGAGGTAAAAGAAGAAGACGAAGAAAAGAGGAAAAATAAGAAAAAGAAGAGGAGAGGAAGAAGAAGAAGAAAGAGGAGAGGAGAACGAAGAAGAAAAAGAGGTAAAAGAAGACGAGGAAAAGAGGAAAAATAAGAAAAAGAAGAGGGGAGGAAGAAGAAGAGAGAGAAGAGAGGAACGAAGAAGAAAAAGAGGTAAAAGAAGAAGACGAAGAAAAGAGGAAAATATAAAGAAGAAGAAGGGAGGAAGAAGAAGAAGAAGAAGAAGAAGAAGAATAAGAAGAAGAAGAGGAGGAGGAAGAAGAACACTTCATACAAGGACTATTGAGTTCTATGACGACCTATTTTGAGGAAGCAATGAGAAAGGGGGACACAAACGTCCATAGACTCCGTATGTGGGTACTCCGGCGAGGGCCGGAGACGTGGCTCGCGACACCGGAGCGGCCGGCACCGCGGCGAAAAAACCTTTTGTTGGGGCAGGCCGGACATTTTTTTCCTGCTCGGCGACCCGACGGCGACTCAAAGCGCATCGGCGCGGGGTTGCCGCTTTCCGCCGGGGCTGCCCGCGCCCGCGCCGCGCTCCGGAAACGCGACGGAGACGACGACGCGACGCGCGCGGCCGCGGGCGAAACCGAACGGCGCGCCGCGATCTCACGAACATGGTCGAATTAGAAGATACAGGAACCCAATCAGAGAGCGCACAGAAGGCCGCCGTTGCCAGGCCGCCGCGCTCCCCGCCCCGGCCGCCTCGGGGAAAGCACCGTTTCCCGGACGATCTAGCGGCCGCACAGAAGATAGACCACAGATCTGTGGATTCTCGTCAGGTTCTGGATCTCGAGAATGGGCCGGAGGGGCTCCCAGCACCGGGGGAGGGGGAGAGGGAGGGGGAGGGAGGCGGCGCACTATGGTGTCCGCCCCGCATTTAGCTCGACAAGGCTGCGTGCCTATACGGGGTGAGTCGGTCCGTGTCGCTCTTCGTTCATCAATTGGACTGCATTTTGCAATTTGGAACTATAGACTCTGGCTCTGGCTCTTCTGGAAGAACACTTATGTGCATAGGGAAACTAATGGCACATACGTTGTTTTTAAACCGGGCTAGACGTTATAGTTCCAAATTGCAAAATGGAGTCCAATTTTAGGGCTAAAAGGATTGAGATGACAAACTCTTTCCTGCAGGCTGATTGCTGAAATTGACAGGCAAAGCTATAGACAAAAAAGACGAAAGAGATCCTATTGGTGGAAGCGGGTGGTTGCAGTAGACATGGGAGGTAGGTAATAGACTCACTAACGGCAACCCATGCACGAGAGGCCCTACAGTTAGTAATTCATTTACCTCCTTAGTCTATAAGAACCACCCATTTCAACCAAAAGGATCTCTCCTATAATTTCTACGTCATCTTTGTCTATCGCTTTGTACATCAATTTCAATAATCAGCCCGCTCAATTTTTCCCCCTTGCGAGTTAATTTAGTAGTACGGGGTGAGTCGGTCCGTGTCGCTCTTCGTTCATCAATTTCAGGGCTAAAAGGATTGAGATGACAAACACTTTCCTGCGGGCTGATCGTTGAAATTGATAGGCAAAGCTATAGACAAATAAGACAAAAGAAATATGAAGTGATCCTATTGGTGGAAGCGGGTGGTTGCGGTAGACATACGAGTTAGGTAGTAGACTAACTAACGGCAACCCAAGAGAGGCCCTACAGTTAGTAAATCATTTACCTCCTGAGTCTAAGAACCACCCATTTCAACCAATAGGGTTGCTCCATAATCCCTATGGCTTCTTCGTCAATCGCTGTGTCTCTCAATTCCGACAATCAGCCCGCTGACATGGGTAAGCTGGTGGGTCGTGGGCGATCGGCTAAATGTTGACGAAAAGTTGAACTCTGACCGGAACGCAGGATCACACGTAGATCGCTTAGTTGGACTACCTTTTGCAATTAGGAACTACAATTTCTGTCCCATCACTAATAACACTAATGTGCATGGGGATAATAATAGTACATACATAGTTTCTAAACTAAGCCGGATATTATTGTAGTTCCAAATTGCAAAATGCAGTCTAATTATACCTCATACTGATGACCATGTTGACTGTGCGATCTTGGCCCATTAAAGGAGCAGATATTCCTCTTCTTTAGGGATTATGACTAAAACTTCTTGACCTAGTTGGTCAAAAGCCATGCAACCAACGGAGGTTCGAAAAGAATTTGAAAGAAACTTTCCTTCGTTAACTTTGAAATTAACTTCGTAGTTCTTCGCGTTTCGTCTGAAGTTTTGATTTTCCTAGGTTCATCTTCCGACGGGAGTCCAATATCATTAGATGAGGAAAACGTGATCAGCAAATTCTTGCAAGAATTTTAAGTTAAATTTCCTTCCCTTGCCTATTATCTATTTCACGTGCCCCTTCTTTCTGTTCAGACCCTGGAGCAGCATATTCAGTTTCGGAAGGAAGGAGAAAAGGTGGGAAAGGAAAGGGAAGAAGCAAGAAAGAGCGTCAATAGGGGCCAGACCCAGTGCTAATACATTGTGGAAACTTAAAACGTGATTAAAATGTGTCTTGGAAGTGGTCTCTGCTTTAAATTTGACCACTAAAGCTCAAGAATAATCATTCACGGCGAGAAACAAATGGATACAAATTGTGTTAAAAATAATGTTGGTATTCAAAATGTTCTGAAGGAGACCCTTTAACTCCCCTTCATGCTGTAGAGTATTCCTCAGGCCTCCTGATAGAACGCTGAGGGAAAATTTTCCCATCATTTGTTCGAAACGTCTCCATTCGCCGATGTGAAGCAGAGATACAAATAGGAAGATAAATAAAAGGAAATTTCACTGTATTAATGGCATATTGGTGAAGAATCTTTACACGATTTCCAATAATCAGGGTTTGCCGATGAAACCCGCAACAAACAGCCCCGAATTCGACCTGGTATCTCTCTACTCGTGATTATTATTTGTCTTTAAAATTCGGAGTTTGCACCATATTTAGGGGTTTCTCCCCTTTCTGAGTCTACGAAAAATATCATTATTTCCAAAAAAAGAAATGCACTTTACCACAAAGTCACCTGATGGGCTACTGGACTGATTAAAAAATTGAGCACCGTGTTTTCGTGTTTCCGTAGTGATATTTTAAAGAGAATACCTAGCATGAACGCACTGGAATTTTTCGAATACAATTCACAAAAGAGAAAAGGTTTTTTTTTGCGAAATTCGATTTACATTCTCCGCTGAGAAAATAGGTTTAAAAGTCAAACTTCCCTAAGGGGTGAGTCCGGATTCCGTCCCGAAGACTCCGAATTGCGTCCGGCGGGACTCTCCGAACTGCGTCCCAGATCACGTCCATTTAATTCCTAAGAAAAAGGTGTAAATGGCAACGTTGCTCACCTTTTTCTCATGTTGATACCAATGTCCGGAAAGCAGAATAAAATAAATAGGAATAGAGCGGTGAATGGTAGGGTTCGGTTGACATGAAGTTCCCATTTTACAAAAACCGTTGGGCGAATGGAGATCAAGAGAGTTTTTGGTGATTGTGTTTCGTATTAGATTCAATAATTTAGCCATCGATACTAACTTTTAAAAAACACCGGGAATTGTTCACTGAACATGTCCGATCATCATCGATTGACATCGCCTTTCAAATGCGGTGTTGCCGCATTCCCGATATATGCGCCGGACGCAATTCGGATGGAGCTCGGGACGCAATTTGGAATGGCCAGGGACGCAATTCGGATACAGCCTCCCTATGTTCTGGGAAATAAATTGTTTTTCCTGCGTTTTGGTAACGGTATGGTGCACTGAATCTCATGAAAATTGGCACGCAGGCATAACTTGGTGACGTTAGAGAAATCGAAATCTCAGTTGAAAGTGGGATTTCAGGATGGGGGGGGGGGGATGTCCGTAAAATACGATCTTTACCTGCAAAAAACCAAATTACTGACCTCTTGAAGTCTAACACCTCAGATATCCCCAAAAATCACATTTTTAAGTGACGTATCGATTTCTCTGGTCATCAATGAATTTAGCGAATCAAAATCTGGGTGCATGTCGTTTTTCAAGGGATTCAATACATAACCGTCGCCAAAATGCATGAAAAATAATTTTTTTCCGACAACTTTGGAAGCAAAATGTCTTATTTTGACTCATAGAACACTCTCGTGAGGTCAGGCGGGGGTAACTTGGGATGACCCTGAATAGATTCGCCTCATTTGGATGGCCTCATTTGACCTCCGTTGATTTTAGGTTTTTCGCGAGCGGGAAGATCAAATTTGCCGTCCATAATGTGAACTCCTGACGTTAATTTCTCACTTAGGAGTTACTGTTGAAAGTTCTCGATGTGTTAAAAGTATTCTGCAGGAAAAGATAAACGAATCAATTCTTGCAGAGGTCCATTCCTTACGTTGTCCTGTGGTACACTCACCCTCCTCCTGCGTGCGAACCACGCGGCGACTTATCCCAGGACGCGAATCCGGACCCTGGACCACAGTGCGCCGGGGGGGGGGGGGGGGGGGGGGGGCTCCGAGCTCTAGACGTGAGTATGGTATGCCAACACGGGGCGGGGAGCGGTGAACGGAAAAAGATAGCGCATCAAAATCATTCTACGCCTTCAGACATCGCGCTGCGGCACTGCAGCACTGCACCGGTTCGCCAAGTTGCCAATCACGGCCGCACCGTCGCACAATGAAGTCGACCGGTGTGTGTCATCGTCGTCGCAACGTCGCGCGTCGTCAGCGGAAGAGCACGGAATTTTCACGGCCGAATTTTTTATCCGATCGAAATCGTACTTTGATACGTACTGAGGACGGGTCCGAGGCGATATTGACTAACCTATGCTATAACAGGGGGAAAATTTCACTTCGGATTTCCCTGTTGTTTTAAAAGAAATTTTTTGAATTTTTGCGCGAATAAACTGAAACATGTTTGATTTTACGAACCAACATTCTTAACGAATGGAGATGTTGCATGTGTGAGGAATTTGTGATTTGACTGTTGATTCTTATGTGAAAGTTCGGGACAAACACGATGGTGCCACTGGTTTTCTCTGAAATCAACTCCCAAGCTCAAAAAAAGCTCTCAAGTTGAGGCCAAAATGGAGGGGATATCCCACGCTATCCTGAGAGTCCACCTCTACATCAAGACAAACTCTCCATGCAAAGATAGGAAACAAATACATTAGCAGTGATGCCGTGTTTTCAGTTTTAGAGTCCCCAAATAAAGTGGCAGCCCTGTCAATGCATTTACTCCCTATCTTTGCATGGAGAGTTTGTTTTGATGTAGAGGTGGACTCTCAGGATAGCGTGGGATATCCCCTCCATTTTGGTCATAAGAAAAAAAGCCGGTCGAAAATGCCGGCGTGGCTTATCACCTGAAGTCTCCTTGTTCGTATACTTATTGGTAGAATCATCGGTCCCCCACCTGAAGGGAAAACTCACGTATAGTGTTAGGAAAAATCCGGAGACTTAAACGAAAAGTTAGGAAAAAAGTTGCTTGAAACTGCCAGCGCAGCGTATCACCTGAAGTCTCCTTGTCTCGCCGAAAATCGATTTTAAGTTAGTTTTGACTCATATATTAGTTTCTGATGCGTGGTACAGACAGCAAAATTCTTTGTATGAAAATAAAGCCAAACGCTTGGTAAAATTGCACAATTTCTATATCATTCGACTAATTTTAGATTCGCTGCCGGACGAACGACGAATTCCACCGTGTCATCGCAGAGAACAGTTAAAATCGGATTTTCAGAATTATATATACCATTGATTTAAATAAAACCAAGCTTTCTAAAAAACCAAAAATCCTAATTTTAACTAATAAGAGTCGCCTAAGAGCAATAAGCGTCTTATCTACTCGAAATTGCTCCGAATATGCGAGTGATCGGAATCTATGTTTCTTGCGGAGTGACTTACAATATTACGGAACGGAATCATATACTATTTTCGCGGAGTGTCATACGCTTTTATGGTGCTGATTTCACTTCGCATTCATATCACTCGGGATATTTAAGCGCCATGTAGACTGAGTAAGCGTGAATTTCGCGCCGGGATTTGTAACAGTGTGATTTTCCCTATAATATTTCATTCCCTGATGAGTCCTAATTTTACCTGGTTATTCCCAGTCATAGACCCGGTCATCTTAATACTCAACTCGCTCAAGAGTGTTACCCTTTATAAGTGCTGTGGAAGGCAGAGGTGGTGCCAGTGAGCTTGTATCGAAGGAATTCCTCTACGTCATCGTCCCGGCGCGCACGGGTCGCCTTGCGAACGGAACCCCCGCACTTTTGATTTTCGCCCTTGGAGCGAGATTTTTGATTGAGAGCGAAAAAAGTGGGGCCGACTTGGAAGGGGGGCGGGGGGCGACGACGGTATTTTTCAGGGTGTGCGAACGCGGAGCCGGGCGCCGCGCCGCGCCGCTTGTTACAGCGGTCCCAGCTGCCGTGCGTGGGCCGCGCACTCTGCATCGCCCTGCGAAAAGCTCGCAGCTCGGCGTTCAACACTCCGTTGTCAGATGACAGGATAATTCTACCGCGTTTCCAAGGAGAGCCAGCACATTCAAAAATGAAGCTCTATGAAGATGGGCATAGTCATGGTTACCACAAAATTTAGAAAATGAAATTCCCTGACACGTTTGAGTAAAATTTCCTTACAATTGCGGATGTGCCATGATGCCAAAAATACATGATTTTAAACATTTTTCAGGCAAAATTTGTTGTTCTAGATGTCAACTCTTTTCTAGAAAACGAAAAAAGGTGAATTAACAATTTTTTCCTGACACTTTTGACATTTTCCCTGACATTTCCAGGGTTTCCCTGACTTTTTAAGATTCCCTGACATTTCCCGGTTTTCCCATTATTCCCGGTATTCCCGGACTGTAGCAACCCTGCATAGTGATGTAATAGCGGATTTCATTGAAAAAAGCCTTCCGTAAAAATTCCTTTTCGTAAAAATTTCAAATAATGATCCGAATGGCCACACTGATGCACTGGAAAAAAAAAACACATTGGATCTAGAGTCCAGACTCTTAAAAACATCGACAAGGAAAAGTACTCTTGATTCAATCAGAATCTAGCTTAAATTAAGAACCAAGCCTCTTAGTTTAAGCGGATTTCGTTTTGATTCAAGCAAAAATCCGATTGAATCAAGAGTATTTTTTCTTGTCAATGTTTTCAAGAGTCTGGACTCTAGATCCAATGTGTTTTTTTCCAGTGTGGCGATCGAAGAGTGAAATTCGGTGCCGGAGTCTACATGGCGCTTAAATATCCCGAGTGATATGAATGCGAAGTGAAATCAGCACCATAAAAACGTATGACACTCCGCGAAAAGAGCATGATTCCTTTCCGTAATATTGTAAGTCACTCCGTAAGAAACATAGATTCCGATCACTCGCATATTCGGAGCAATTTCGAGTAGAAAGGACGCTTATTGCTCTCAGGCGACTCTTACCAGTTAAAATTAGGATTGTTGGTTTTTTAGAAAGCTTGGTTTATTTAAATCAATGGTGCGTAATTCTGAAAATCCGAATTTAACTGTTCCCTGCGATGACACGGTGGAATTCGTCGTTCGTTCGGCAGCGAATCTAAAATTAGTCGAATGAAATAGGCACTGGGCAATTTTACCAAGAATTTGGTTTTATCATCATAAAAAGAATTTTACTGTCTGTACCTCGCATCAGAAACTAATATATGAGTCAAAACTAACTTAAAATCGATTTTCGGCGAGACAAGGAGACCTCAGGTGATACGCTGCGCCGGCAGTTTCAAGCAACTTTTTTCCTAACCTTTCGTTTAAGTCTCCGGATTTTTCCTAACACTACGCGAGTTTTCCCTTTTATGTGAGGGACCGATGATTCTACCAATAAGTATACTAACAAGGAGGCTTCAGGTGATAAGCCACGCCGGCGTTTTCGACCGGCTTTTTTTCTTACCTTTCGTTTAAGTCTCCGGCCTTTTCCTTAAGATCTAACGTGTGGGGGAAAGAAGTGGATGTCGAAGTTTCCCGTGAGAGTCGAAGTGCTTATGTAGGGAGAGTATTGCCACGTCCGTGCCGCTTTCTAATTGGCTCACCGGTTTTTGACCTTTCGTGAAGCTCTAAGGGCCAAATGTAAACGCGTTCGAATGCTAGGAATTTGTATTCTCCAGGAAAAAGAGACGTATACGCATACGAAAAGGGTAATTCTCAGCAAAAATATTAGTCAACATTTTTGTGGGGGCCGTTAATAAAATACCTAACGTTCTAGGGGGACGGAGGGTCTTAACTTGAGTTCCGGAACTTAAGGGTGCGTTACAGGGGGAGAAGGCGTTTAGAACTGCGTTATGTAACGTTAGAATGGGAACTTGGCGATGATTTATCGCAAGTCTAGGATGAAAAATCGACCCGCAGTGACACATTTTTATCCAAATGTCATAACAATGTGCCACTTTGAGGGGAGGGAGTGGGTCAAACGAAGTTTTAAGTAATCTCTTAGAAGGGTAGGGGTTGTATATCTTCAGGAGATATTTGCAGTTATTTTCGTTGTACAGATCGTGTTTTACGTGGAATTTTGATGGAAAAACATATATCATAATATGTACTCAAATTCGCACCTTCTCTAATGGCACACACAGAGCATGGAGTTCCAAATCTCTCTTTCCTACTTTTCTGGGCGGCACTCTATTTTCCCCCTGTTTGTTTCGTCTGCTTTTGAAGGGGGGCAGGGGGGCGTTCAGGTAAAGAGTACCGGTATTCTTATCCCCCCACCCTACGTCATAGTGTTTAGTTGCACCTACTATATAATTATTATTTAATGGAGGCTGATCTTACATGTTAGCTGAAAGTTATGACATCGGTTAAGACGCCGATTTTCGTAGTCGCAAATTGGCCTAATAGGGTATCTTTAAAGATAATCGCAGCAACCCATGGTGGAACAGTGCGCTAAATGCCAAATAATTACATTGATTTTTTAAAAGTGGAAATAAGGGAAGGAGCTTTTCCTTGCTTTTTACTAGATCCGTTCCATATCATAGCATTTTGATGCTTCCGACGTTTCAGTCTAAGAAATCCTTCCCTCACGTGATGTTTAGAAGTGAACTGAAGATTTATAAGTCACACGCAAGTAGAGGAAAATAGAGAAAAATTAGTTTCGTGAACGAAAACATCGATAGAACAACACGTTTTGGACGTGCGTGCAACGACTAAAATCGAAACTCCTTCAATCACTGATGATACCAAGTTATACACTTGTGCCCTAATAGTTGCATACACCAGCGGAGTTAATGAATCAACGTAAAACACGGTGAGGACACCGAAAAACTTTTAAAACTTTTTTTGGAAAAGAAGAAAAGCAAAACTCAGTTATCGAACAGAAAAAAAGAGAGGAAATAAATAACTAATGTCATAACTACCAGGGCATTTGATGGATGGGTCAGTTGCGCTGGTCACAGAATCGTGTTTTGTTGCTTTATTCTTGCAGATCAACTAAAAATAATAAGATCTGTCCAAACAACCGAATATCAACCGAGATATCGCGCCTTGAAAAACTCGATTTATGACGTCATCCACCGCGGTAGTACATACCATGTTATGCACTACCGCGGTGGATGACGTCAAAAATCCGACTTTTCAAAGGACGATATGTCGGTTAATATTGAACGTAAACATTTACACCGAGATAAATCGGGTTCATCACCGTAAGAAAACAGCGCATCACCGCAGATTTTGGTTACGCTGGAGAGAAAACTTGCTGTGCCCAGTAAGCTTTTAATTACTTATCTACGCCAAATCAATTTCTAGTTGAGACAAAGTTTCCTCACCGCGACAACATTGCTTTCACAATTGACTTGGTGAAATTGAGGTGGATTTCCAGCATTTGTGAGAACAATTCATAAGTCGATCACTTAATTGATAAATTCTGGATTGAAGAACAGTATTTCAAAAATGGCGCGGAACGCCAGAGTACGTTGTGCGAGTGACTTTAATGTCTGCATTTCAAATATCCCTAAAAACCACATTATGCTGTTTTACGTCGGGTATTTGGGCACGATATTCGATTCAGAGGCACTTTGAAATTACTTAGAAATTGCGTCCCGAATGAATATTGCAAATCGAAAGACGCAACCATTCATGACAGAGACCAACTTTCAGAGATTTTAAAGTATTTCTCGCTCAAATCTCGTGCACAGATACTGCTACTTACAGTCAGATCTGGCTTCTGGGCAGTGGCAATTTTGAAAGTTGGCACTATAGTTTTTCTTTCATTTGAATCCGATCAAAATATCGATTTTAGATGAAGCAAGCTGCCTCATCAAAAATCGATCGTTTTACATACATTTAAATGGAAGAAAATCAGTATCGCCAACTTTCAAGAATCCCCACAGCTTTCTGAGATTGTTGAAAATTTCCTAAACTGCAGAGGACATAAATTGGATCGCATTTAGCAAAAAGTAACCAGTGCGATTACAGTGTTTTCCAAAATCGTGCAACTTCTCGTTTTCTTTTAATAATAATTAATGTAAGTACAATATTACAATTTACGCACGATTATTTCCCTTTAAAATCAACAATTTTTTGGTGGGAAGCCAAAATTATTTGCTATTCTAATTTTTTAGATAATTATGAAAAAGCAACATTTTCACAACACTGTAATCGCGCTGATTCCTTTTTGCAAATTGGACTGCATTTTGCAATTGGACTGCATTTTGCAATTTGGAGCTATAAATTCTGGCTCATCTGAAAAAACACTTATGTGCATAGGGAAACTAATGGCATATACGTTGTTTTTAAACCGGGCCGGAATTTATAGTTCCTAATTGCAAAATGTAGTCCAATTGGGATCCAATCGATCGATCGACAATCGAATCGCTCTCAACACAGCACGATCCAGCTTCATCTTTTCCTTGAGGCAGCGAGTGTTTCCTTTAGCGCAGCCAGAAGAGGCAAAAGGAAAGCTGCACTTCACTGATAACGGCCATACTTTTCCTCGATGAAGGTACTTAACATCAACCCCTGTCCAATAGTCCACTAGCGGCGGAGACTAGGCAACGGCGACCCAATGTTGGGGCTCGCGACGAGATAAATTGCATCGGAGTAATAAAACTGCAATTTACATTTCGTGTCATTCGGGCGCACCTAGCGCCGGTGTTGCCGCGACGGGCACGAAATACCCCCATTTCCAACGGTTGAGACCCTGAGAAGCGACCGCGGCGGCAACGGCGGGTGGCGCTGAGTTAATGCGACCGAGTTTCGTCCGGCGCGCGCGAAGCGTCTCGAAAAATTGGGAATTTTTTCGTGGCGATCCAGCCGCCCTTGCTCCACCTTCCGAACGACACTGGTCCTGGCAGACCCACTAACCGATAAACTCCCGTTTCTCTCGGGTACTTACGCTGCACTTTACGCGGCTCCGCTGATAACGACGATGTGTGAATGTGGATTCCTCGAGTGCACTGGACGGGATAGTCCAATTATTCCAGCTGTCCTTAAATTACGTAACCCGTTCTGCCGCTGCTTGAGAAAAACGCTGTGTGAACTTTCAAACGTTGCCACTATCTTTTTTTATGAAAGACGAATTTTCCGAGAGACTTGCCGAATGTGTATAATCCAATTTTTGGGAAATTTAATTTTAGATTAAATCGCCCCGAGAGTCAGGGCCGGATTCACTTACTTGCCGCCCATAGGGCCGCATGTATTTTGCCGCCCCCTTCTCATTCGTTTTGAAACATTAATAAGAACCATCAAGTGAACGTGCCGGAGGGGGAGGGTTCATAAGACGCGTTTACTCGTGTTGGACACATTTTTTGCGAGAGCCCTGTCAACACTATACTAGCAAAAGTTCACGGAACTTAGTGCGAAAGTTATGTTCCGTAAACCTATCTCTGTGTGGACAAGGCCTTCCATTTATATGAAATGAACGTAAAAATAATGACAGAACAAACATAAATATGGTTTAATTTAACTTCCGCCGCGGCGCCGCGCCGCGCTGACCGCTCTGTGTTTGGCGCAATGCATGAAGTATTCCTGCAGTCTTGTATGCGCTATGCGTTTCAATCCGACCGATGCTGCGGCACGCACTGCGTTTGACGCAATGCATGAAGTATTCATGCAGTCTTGTAGGCGCTATGCGTTTCACGCCGCTGACCGCAGCGACCGCGCACTGTCTTTGACGCAATGCGTGAAGTGTTCATGCAGTCTTGTAGGCGCTAATATGTGTTACATGCCGACTGCCGCGCCGAGGGTTTCTCCGTTTCATCTTAAGTTCTCGTCATCATTGCTCTCTGCGCCGCGCCATTCCAGACGGTTTGTTCGGTTTCTCTCTTAGTCTTGACTCGACTAATTGAAGGTGCTGTCTATTGTATCACAGAAAGACGACTAAATTAGAAATATACTCTCAGGAAATGAGAGATTTTGTCACCTTTTCTCGTTTGTATTTTTTTTTTTCTGATTCTGATCTTTCTTTATAGGTACATTTAAAAATATTTCAAAATTTGCCGCCCCTTAAATTTCTCAAAGTGTATTCCAGAGGAGATCGGCGAGTAAAAGATCACTCTAGATCGATCAAATTCGAGTGACAGGTTCATTGCGACTCGGAAGTAGTGCTGCATTATCCAAACGTGAATCATCAGAGGGCTGTCTACGATATTTGCCCGAACCTACCCTCGACAAAGAGGATCTGACCTGCTGTCTAGCTTTGATTATATTCAGGCATTAGGCTATGGACGATTTTAAGAGAAAACCAACTGCATATTACAAGTTTTAAAGTCCTGCAATGAATTATTAATTAGGTAGAAAAATAAGGAAGAATTTCCAAATAACTTGATGTATTTTTTTTCTCCATATCAACTAGGTACAAAGGTGAATAACACACTTATGTCTAGAAGATTTTAGCGCGGTGACAATAATTGATGAGACGAAGGTAAGTAGTGTGGCAAAACTTAATGCTAAGTAAAACGCAACCTGAACGGATTTATGCCAAGAGGAACTAGGCACAAATCAGTTAAACCAAAAGGAACTATGAAACATGCAAAACGCAAATCCTACGTGAATCAGTAGTTTTTAAGAGGGGACAGGACTTTTTTTTTACGATTCCTCAAGTGCATCAGATACGTGCAAACTAGGATTTATCTGATGCGGAATTGTTCTCTTTTGAAAACAAATGACAAAAGTACAGAATTCCTTTTTACCTAATTTATTTGTGCAAGTATGTTATTGTTGTTTCATGCATTTACGTCCTTACGTAAAAATAAACGTCCAACTGTTATCGGATCATAACCTCCTGGCCAGGCATACAAAATAGGTGAAACCTTGCTGCTTGCGATTCAAATATCGCAGATGAACTGTTACTGGCTACTGGCGCGCGTCAGAGAATTGCGTGTATTGCAGTAGAGCATGAAGTATATCCAGGAGTTTGCAGGCGTTTTGAGCTGTGCGCGCCGATTTTTCGCAGCGCGATATTTCAAATTCGCAGGGTTTACATAACGGGGTATTCGCGCCGACATACGACAATTGCCGCGCCGGGGCTATCTAGTCTTACCTTGGAAATTAATTACTTATATCGAATTAGTGAATACTGCATAGCAATGGCTGTGGTTGCAAAATGCCCACATCCATTGCAAAGTCTCAAAATCTTCATGTTTTATTTTGTTAATAAGGCACTAACCATAAAATACTTTTAAGATATACTGCATACATATAAATGCAATTATATCAAGATCAGTAATTCACACAAAATTTCAAGGAAATTCGTCAATTAATTTTTTCTTATGAAAAACATGAGCGGAGATTTGCACATCTTTAAACCTTGGTCATAAATGAATTTATTGCTATTTTCATTTGATCTAAAGTAAAGAGAAATACTAAAGTCAGTTAAAACCGACAATTCCCAGGGCAAGTGATGAATTAATGATACCTTAAATAAATTTATGAAAATGCAATTGTTCCAGAAAAATTGCAACAAGCGCAATGTTATTGATGAAATGGCAGCATCCATGGTGTTCATGTTAATTACTGCAACTATGTTATTTCATGGTAAATATTTATGCTCACCAGACCTTGGAAAAATTTGCAACATAAGCCCTGGAAATGGTGGTGATTGTATACACCATGGGAGAACTTTTGCACTTCTAAATCTACCTACTGGAAGCCATCCACAAATAGGGATTATGGAGGTGCCTCCTTTCTTTTAGAGATCATGGAATGATACGATCCCCATGCATTGGCATCATTATGATATTCTCAACAAAAGAAGCACTGGTAAAATATTGCATGGGGCCAAGAACCCATTTAACCTTCATGGGGATTTACTGCTATTAAATGTCTCATACATGCCGCCACAACATTTCTGAGTAAGAGGGGAGGGAGTTAACCCTACTCGGACCTTTTTAGCTGCGTGCATGATTCTCAATAAGGATTTTACAGAGTATGTGAAGTATACTGGGTACACTGAGCGCACAGCATATCGACGGTGAAACTACCAAACCAGTATCTCGTTTGCGGTGTTTAAAAATCTACGCTCACATTTTATTTTTTTGAAGTAGACCAAATCAATATCATTCCTTGAAATTTTCACAGAATTTTTTCCGCACGAAAAGGAAAAATCACAGAAATTTTCAAGACCGGACGTTAAGTAGTTTTTCATTTAAAAAATAAAGTATGACAGGAAGTCTGCGACGTCGCAAACCGAAATACGTGGTTTGGTAGTTTCACCATCGATATGAAGTATACTGAGTTTAGTAACGGTATTTTTACCCACATTGTTAGAGTTATTTCATTTCAAAAAAAAAAAATGGGCACCAATCTTACCTGAAGACACTTTTTTTTCCTATCCTTGGCTTCCTCCAAAGGATTAAAAATATCTCTGCAATTACTTTTCTTAATTGACTTCACACTATATTAGCAGACAAATTTTATTCTTGAAATTTCTTCTTTCCCTCAAAGTCGAACTGTAAACAACGAAAATCAGGAGCAGAAGAGTGAATACATTTTTGTAGCATAGATTTCTTAACCGCTCATTTTACTGCCTGTGTTGAGCTTCCAACTCGAAAAGTTTAACTTGAATAAACAGCGCGTTTCATTATTTAACAAACTAAATAACTGCACTGACAACGTCTGATGTGTGTAAGCTTGCTAGAGACTGCACGTCTAGAATTCTTTGGTCACTTCATACACTAGAAGATCTGGAAAAGAGAAAAAATCCCATGTATTGAATGTGGTAAAAAAGCTATGAGAATAGTGGAATCTGGTATCCAAAGAAAACCATCTAACCTAGAAAAGAGGCATTAGGTAGGGCATAACGTACAAGAAAAGCATGAGCAAAAATGGTTGTGGAATATCTTGTAAAATTCAAAGAGAAATCAATTTCAGCACTCTTAAATTGAAAATTAGCGATTATTGCTTGCATAAAAATCAGTCAATGCAAACTTCTCAATTGTGAGAAAAATAAATATCTTTGTAAACAAAATCAGTCAGTAGAAACAGGCATTTCCCTCAACGGATAATTAGGATAGGATTTCACAAAAATTTTGTTTCTCCCCTGATAAGTAATACTTTCAGTCTTGTCAAGAAAAATTCAGGACGCTGAAGAAATCATTTAATTGTAAATGCATATACGTAAAAGTTATTTCAAATTGCACGATTTGATTTACGTAAACTTTAGATTTTCAGTTAGCAGGTGGCTAGACTTTACAAACTTAGAAAACGCTGAATTCTCAATGAATAGTCTAATGATTTAGAAATTTCCAGTGCATTCGCCACATTCATTAGGTGCTTATTTTTTTTTAATGGCTAAAAAGGTGCATTTTTCATGGTACATAGAGTCGTAATGTAAGTGGGAGAGCTGGCGCCACTTTTAAGCATTTTCCATGTCCCGAATTCCGAGACTCCTGTGTGACGCCGGGTTACTTTTTCGATACATAATCGATTGTTTGCGATACACGGGTACCCGGCCATCCGATGACTCCGATGACAACAACAACAACAACAACAATAACAACAACAAAGGAGATAGGAATTACCGCGTATTCCACACCGCCATTTTGGATCGAAAATGTATCTAAAAAGCGACCCGAACTCGGCGCACACCAGGCTCGGAATTAGTCAAGCAGAACATGGCGCCAGCTCTCCCACTTACATTCCGACTCTATGTACTCTATGGATTTTTCTTGGAAGGAACTTTGATGATTTTCTCTTAGTTATTAAAATTTGTTTGTAAAGAGAAGAAAAGGAGAGAGACTTCACTAACCTTTGTTCACAGGTGATTCATTTTTCTTGGCATTTTTTTCTTGAAACCAGGTTTGAATCGAATGATGTAATTTTGGATCGTTGCACTGCTCGGCTGCTTCTAAAAATTTTCGTCCCGAGATTTGCACAGTATTGGTGCAAGAGCTAATATACCTAAAAAGCATAATGATAAATGATGAGCAGTGCATGGTTTGAATTGATATTTTGAATTAAATAGTAGTTGTTGTACCAGCTATAAGACCTATTTCAAAACTTCACTTAGTAAATACCAGATTAACTAAGCAAAAAATACAAATGGTGATTATAATACAAATAATAATCCCATAGAAATGAAGTGTCTGCATCAGAATGTCAATGATTTCTCAGTAATTGAAGGTAGAGACCTTGAGTGAGTCATTGAATGGACCACTAGACAAGGTACGAATTCTAGCATTCTGATACATGTTTCTCAACCAAAATTTCACGTAAAACACGATGCGCTCAACGAAAATTACCGAAATCAACTCCTTACGAAGATATTTAATGATTCTTGATGCGTGAATTCAAACCACCCGCTCATGAAAACTCAATGCTCTGCGTGATTCACATCGTGCGCTAAACGTTATAATGACAGTCTCTGCGATATAAAAATCTGCAACCTCGATCTTGACGCTTTGGCTCAGCTATGGCAAATTGCTTGCACTTTGAACAACACATGGTGGGAAATGAACATTGCTCGATTGAGAAGCTTGCTGAAACCGTTATAGTGCGCGATTTGACTCACGTAGAGCTTTGAGTTTCTTGTGAGCGGGCAGTTCAATTTCCTCGTAATCAATGTGTAATAAAAACGTTAATACCTTCGTTAAAAGTTGGTTTCAGTAAGTTTCGTTGTAAGAATCGTGTTTTACGTAAAATTCTGGTTCAGAAACATGTATCAGATTGCTTAAATTCGTACCTTGTCTAGTGGTCCATTATTATTCAAAGCATAGCTATCCTGGCGCAATGTATGAAAAAAAAACTAAACTTTTCTTATTCCAAATTTTTTAATTCCAAGTAAGCAAAAGGGCAAAGGCCATAAAGTAAATAAAAAAATGATGAGGACACAACAAATTACCTTAAAGCTGGGACCACTTGCTGCTTAGACAGAAGAACTTCAGTTATTTCATCAATTGCTCCTTTACGATGCAACATGTCTAGGGCCAATTGATGGGCCGACGGTACAATGTTCTCAAGAGATAACAATAGGCAGGCCTGAAGAAGAAGATATTCAAAAAATTACAGACAGGATAAATGTTGACATTGAGTTAAATTAAATAAATATGTTATAGACAGGATTTTTTTGAGGGAAACGGTGTCTTGCAATAGGTTTTTCTTCAATGAAAGTTAGAACAGTCTTTGTATGGAGATTATTAGGAAAAACAATTATGTGCACGGTCTGATTTATTTTACTTTTAGAGAATACCTGCCTTAAAAACAATTTTCCTGCCCAGAGCTCTGAGTATAATCATACATGCAAGCAAGTTAAGGAGAGAGACAAAAGATATTCTTTTGAAAATTATTCGACAAAAATTGAGAGAGGGGTAGTTCAATGGGTTACAGTTCACTAGTAAACAAAAAGGTGTAAAAAAAAAAAAAAAAAAAAAAAAAAAAAAACAGACAAAAAACCAATAGAATTACTTGCAACTTACCAAGGGTTTCGAATCAGCCATTACATTATATTGGAGAAGCAAATAAAGCTGAGAGTACTCTTTATTTTGGACTAGGAAATTGATGATGAGTTCAAATAAGAAGTACTGAATTGGTTTTGCATGATCTGTAAGCGATCGAATGTACTCTAAAAGGACCCATACTACATACTTTTTCCACCCTGAAAAAAAGCAATTCACAGGATGAATTGAAAATATGGATTAAACTCACTTCATCCATTCAGTTATTGAATAAAAACATCATATCAATTAGTATAAAAATTTCATCTAATCAAATGGTAAAACACATTTTAACGTAAATGTTTACTGGATACTAGTTTTTTAGTGAATTCTTCCATGCCTTGTCATGAAGTGCATTCAGGTTCTACAGTATTACACATTCTATAATATCGAAGTATTTATTTGAAAAGAGAATGATTTGGACTTGAAATTATTTCATTACTTTTAAAATTATTTTAACTGAGTTACTTACGCTTCAGCTTTGGGCAAGGCGCCAGGTTTTGGACATGATTTACTAAACTCGACAATACACTCTTGTACACATCGATTGAGTTTATACAAGTCTCTTGAGCTGAGGCCTCTGATGAGGTGGGACTAGGTAAAAGCTGGACAGGCTGGCCTATTTGACTGTTAAGTGTTCCTTCGCAGTGCTTGCAAAACGCACCATTGATAAAGTCAAAAATTTCTGCTATTACTTTCAAATTAAAATTACCATCAAGAACTAAGTCGTGCATCACCTGCAATAAGAATAATAAAAATTAAAATCAAATTAAATCAAAGGTGCCAGTAAAAAAATTCAGAGCTAAAAAGAATTACCACATGTTTTCTCTTCAAAATCTGAATCTTGCATCGATTCAAAGAGCAGGAAGTTCGAAATCAATCCCAGACCTTGAAATGGATGCGATATGCAACTACTCAAGAAATACAAATCCAAACTTCATGTTGACTGAATTTCTGATGAATGAAACTTGAATTAATTGCCAAAAACTCTTCACCTAAGGAATTAAACTATATTTTATGTTCATCTTTTTTCCGGTTTTTCTGTCCCTCCTTGTATTTTTCTTTAAAACTTCTTTCTACTGTACCTTGATTAATATTTTTAGGTATTCACTCTGATTGATAAAGATCCAAAATTTGTGTACAAAATCTATTCACTGTTCAGTATTTCTCTTCCTCCAGTGGCGTAACGGACTTCCGCTGGGCCCCCCCGCAAAATTCTTTCTAGCCCCCCCCCCCCATGTCGATAAAATTCCAAAATTATTCCCCCCCCTCCCGCCCCTTCCCATTTTTTTGCCCGAGACATCTCAAATCACGGACTTGGAATGCCTCACCCCTCACCGTCCCGGATCCCTTACCCGATTAAATGGGGCCCCTAAAGGATCAAGGATCTAAAGGGTGGCAGGGGCCCAGCCCAGGCCCAAGGATCTACAGAGGGGCGTAGGCCCAAGAATCAAAGGGCCCCCAAGAGCCTTGGGGCCCTTTAGATTCTTGGATCTCCCAAAGCCCGAATTACGAAAAGTGACAAAAAAAGAAAAAATGTTTAGTAATCACTGAGTGGACATTGGAAGGCAGGGGCCCTCCAGCAAACAAAAAGTTAGGAACAGTCCAAAAGAGGTATAAAATACCCCGTGCTAACAATAAAAATCAGAGGAAGAAGCGCCATCTCGGTAAGTAAAGGCCCAAAGTTTGAAACCAAAGCTAAGCATCGAAAAGAGAGAGAGAAAAAAAAAAATTCCGGCGGCCGAGGGCCCCCTAGGCGCCTGGGCCCCCCTGCATAGCAGGGTCTGCGGGGGCGCCCGTTACGCCACTGTCTTCCTCCTATGTCACTTTATAGAAACATTAGATCTATTTCTGGTCCTTCTTTCAGCTCGTTATTGAAGGTATTTTTTTGTCTGAAAATTAAATTTTTTATCAAAACCAGGGGGATATTGGCTTGGCTTCACTTACAGAAAGGATGATATCCTTGGACTGAGATCGACGAAGTAGAAATCTGACTAAATCACTTTTGTCAGGAATGAGTTGTACAAAAGAATCCACACATAAATTAAGATACCTGAAACAGATTAACAGATTTTGTCAGTTGAAAACATCAAAAGCACAAAGTGAGAAGACTAAGAAAATACAGCTTGAGAGCAAAAATTAGGGTGTCTATGAGCTTGGCGAGAAAAAAAATCCCTGACTTTTCTAGGCTCTCCATGACCAAAATAATCAAAATTTTCTGACTTTTCATGTTAACAATTTGCACCAGTGGAACTATGGATATAAAATTGTTGACAATAATTTCTTTGCAAATAACAAATGAAATTTTTTTCTTCAGGCATTTATGATTTAATTGCAATTATTTATGAAAATTGTTCCTCTATTTAATGCCTGCTAAATAAATTAAGGACTATTGTAGGAGAGTAACAAAGAATAGTACAAATCTGAAAAAAAAAGGTAGTAGGGCAGCAATTGGTCGACCCTTCTAACCTGATACCTACTTGACACTCACTCCCTAGGCATCTCTCACTTTGAACTACTCATAATTATTTCATCTTTTCCCTTCAGCTTGCCTTTTAAAGAATTTTTCTAATTCTTCATTCCTCTGGAATTCATCTTTTAACGGATAAATATTTCTTCAAGCACCATATACAAAACTAAAATAGTGGACCTATTATTCCTAGCAAAGTTCTAGTGTTGGTTAATAAATTAATGAAGTAAAAAGACTTAAAACTAAGATTTAAAAGTGTTGGACTCTGTTTCAAATTACAAAGACAGGAGCATGTAACTTTCTCCAAAACCTTTTCAAATTCAAGGATACGCATGAGATTTTGATTTCCACGTACCATAAGCACCCCAATTTAACGTCCATTATTATGTTTGGCTGTAACATAATCCATGTTTCTGAATCTAGATATGGACTTAAGGATAAATTCGATTGGAATTTTGATTTAGATTCAAACTGAGCAAGAAGCACCTTTTCAGGTAATATTCATACAAAAGACAGTGTGACTATCAAAGTCGATTCAAAGACACACAAGACAATGTGTGAATTGGCGTCATACATTTTAATACTTTATGTAAAAAGCAATTCACGTGACTGGAAGTTTGGAAATCAAGTCCCGAAAGAAATTCAAACATGCATACTTGACACTGATTACATGAAACATAAATCATATCAAGTTTCAGAACATTAACAAAGTACGCTTCCACATTGACTGGGCCTCCTAGAATAGTTTTGTTATCATTTTTATTAATTATTGGTAGGCTTTTTGAAGTGAGGTACAGAAAATTGAGTATGAGAAGGATACAGAGCTCCCACTTGTGCTGTTGTCCAGTGTCAGTTTTTGTGAAAGGTTTGATTGATAGACCGGTGCCAATAGGTTTGCAAATTTCATCAGAGGTCATCATTATATCAAAGATTAAAGATGTCTGCAAGAAAAAATAATTAAGACATTACTGAAATTTTCATCATTAAAACATTTAAATTAGTGTATGAATGACAGAGCAAAATTCCCCCCCCCTCCACCAAGAAGAGGTCTAAAAGGTCTCCCAGGAATTATGCAAACACGTTACCTAAAAATTGCTGCAACTCAGCAGATTTCTGACCGAATAAACTCAACAAGGTTGCATTGGAGACCTGTTGTTCCCATTGGAGACCTGATGTTCTTTAGATCATAAAACTCATGCTTCGCTGGCTTCATTTTAATAACTGAATTATGTATTTATTCACCGAAATTTCTTCAATCCTTGAGATACTTCACTTGAGACATTTATCTTTCTGATCATTGATTCTGAGCTAAAACTGCCATTTTTAAATTTCAGCAATTTTAAAGAAATTATATAAAAGAAGATGAGATGGATGAAAATGTATGATAATATTTTAGGCTTCAAGATATAACAATATGAAGCTGCACAGGATTTTTTGAAAGATTAGACAAGCAAAAGGCTAACTGAGAGCACGTTTGTTCACAGTATTTGAACTGAAAATTGAAAAGCTTGCATCCAAAGTGTAAACCAACAGAATATAAATAAAATCCTACGAATTTCTTGCTATCAAAATTTAAAAAAAAGTACTCCTTGTGATACTGGCTGCAGCTGAGTGAATAAGGATGAGGTCTAGTCATGAGAGTGTTAAAAACTGTCAGGAATCAAAAGCTGTCTTACCATAGAGGCTTGATGATGGACCACCACCAAATTATCGACAACATTTAGTGCAAACGAACCAGATCTACCAAGTGACAAGACATGGGTTTTTTTTATTTCAGTCGTCCTAAAAAAAAGGCAGGAAATAATCATTGGAGAATTAAAGAAATGGCTACGTCATCAGCACATGTTAAAAATATTTTTTCAAACGTGTCCCATTTTTGGCATTTTCAAAACGAAGTTTTTTTGCCACTTAGGGTTCAAAAAAGTCTGAAAATGTCTAAAAGCTTAGTTCACTCTGTACTTTCAGAGGGTGAACTGAAAAATGAGTGCCACTGTTCCATTCATCAACCAGAAACTATTATCTCATCATTGGTGAGGTATGACATTTAAAATAGTGTTCCCAGGACTTTCTTATGACAATTGAGATGGATTTTTGGCGTAGTTCAGGCAGAGTTTTAATGAAGGATCACACTTGGAGTGCCTGTGTCTCCATTCAGATAAATGAACACATCATAACCAGCGATGGATAGAGTTGTTCAAGCACTAATGTAAAATCTCTTTATTCACATAATTGTGATGAATTAAAATTGAGCAGTGTTTTAATGGACTTACTTGTTTGGTTTGTAGGATATTGTGTAAACAAGAACACTAGCACCTGAGTGATTTGGAGAGTCACGAGAATTGTGCGACATCACTAAGATCCTTTGCTGTTTGTACAACATGGCTAAAGCAACATCTCTCTGCTGAAATAATAATTTCTTCTGTTTGGTTGCAGGAATTTCAACTGAAAGGAAAAATATACCAAAAGTTATGATTGAATTCATAGCTACGCAATTCCAAGACCAAAATTTGAAAAGCTCCAGGCTTTTAAATACTTTAAAGTTGAACATAACACATGGTTTTCGTTCACTGTATTTATAAAAAAGGCATTAGCTCTATTTTTGGAGTTTTACATAAGTGTCTCAAAGTTTAGTCATAATCTTGAGTTGACTCAAAACTTTATATTGGTAATAATAAGAGAGCTCTTTCGTAACCATGACTGTAACTCGTCAATGGTCAGCTAGGATGAGCCATATGCAACCCTATGTTTGCAGCAGAAGCCTCAAGTTCACTATGCAGTCTAGGGGGGCGCTAGAGGATTGTATCCGCACTTTACTTGGCCGTTTGTAGGTTTCCTGCTATCGATACGTCCAAAAGAACAACATGTTTACTCTAAAGAACCCTACATTAATGATGGCCATTCAGAAACGACAGTGCTCTTACCAAAATACCAACTTTTAGATATGCGTTCTTGAGACTGTTCGAGAGACCTCTAAAATGTTTCTAGAGATATTTTTCAAGGTGATTCTTAATTTAGATACACTGTAGCATATTTGGAGCAAACTGCACTTAAAATTTTTTCAAATTTAAAAAATATGAGCCACCCTAACTTACGGCGATACAAAAAGACCATTACAAAGTATTATATTTCTGTAAAAATAACCTTTATGCTGATCATATTACTCATACGACCACTGACAAGAACGCAATTCATTGTGAAAACATTTAAATATTGTGAACATCGATGCCAAGTTGACTGTTGGCTGATCGTCAGAGTCATAAGTCAACTAGCCGAGAAAGGGCAGTATTACTGACTGGCTGTCAATTGCCAAGTCAAAATATTTTCGGAGAGAAACTTACTTTCAAATTTACTCAGTTTGATGATATTTCCTGCTTTAAAAACTAAAGGCTGCATCGTGTTACCACAAGGACCAGAGGACACCAACATCATCATAGAGACTGGACAATAAACATACCAATTGATACTGATATTTAGAGACTGTAAGGCTTTCACATTCAATTTGACAGGGTCCACCTGGAATAAAAGGAAGCATTTTATCAAAACAAGATCAAACAGAATCGACACCTCAACATCACATGTTATGCAAAAAAAGAAATTAGTTTGACTGACAATTAAATGGATGCAGGTACAGCATCATCCCCTGCTTTACCATGGTGCGGGAGATTCTTCCATTGAATGTAAGAACTTTTCGAGCTCCATGGGACTTGGATTGTGGCCTCATTCAATTGTGAAGCATTGAAGAGAATAAAATAAAAATTTGATTGAATGTTCTTTGACAGGAAAAAAAGAAGAAAAAAATAAGGCTGAGAGAATTAAAGTCTACTTTCTTTTCCATCAATTAACAATAAAGAGAAGAAAATAAAATGAGACCGAGAGAGAGGGAAGAAAAGCTGAGACATGCAATAATTACAAGTAATACATTTCTATACATTTGTCATGCACAAAACTTGAGTCCAAAATTTAATTTCAGCCGTAAGACTAAAATTTGCCCAGAATCAATGATTGTTTTTAGGTGCTCAAAAGTACTTGTATGTGAATACAAAACTCTTGAAGGAGTAACAATGGCTCCTGAATGTGAGAATGTGAGATTAAATTGGTTCTGCTACGATAAGAGGTTCGGTGGGGCATCTGATAGTGACGCTCACTTGTCTGACAGATAATATAAATGCATTTTCACAAGAAACAAGTGTTTGACTTAGTAACAGCTTCTTGTACGTACCCTGGGAGATATTCTAAAAAAGAAATCATAGAAGTAATAATTTGGGATCTACCTGATAGAATTCAACGGATTGATCAGTTACAAAAACTATTTCAGAGTCAGAAATCCACTGTAGTCCTAAGATGTTGGCATGTGTCTTTTTACATGGCTGCGTAAAAGTATTTGCTGGTTTCCCATCCACAAATTTCAAAAATTTCTAGAAGATAACAAAATAATTGTCAGTAAAAGGCTCAGATAGAGGCAAATAGAAGTAAAACAAAATTAAAGGTTGTAAGATACTTAATAACACAAGTTATCATTGCAGATTTTAATAATTCAGTTGGAGATGATATTGAATAAATGGGTAAAAAATATTGAAAATAAATGCAAGCTTAAATTTTTAGTATTGTTATAGCTGGGTACCTGATTATTTATTTTCTTCCTTCAAGAAACATGCGTTTTGAAATTAGCAATGCAAGGCTTGCAAGCATGCCTTATTAGACTGGAAGGGAACATATATAATACTGTTCCTGTCATAAAACTTGCCTTTGACATTTATTTTGAACAAAATACTTATCCTACAAAGTGTTACCCGATCAACTCATTTCAAATGACATCATAATTAACTAAGCATACAAGATAACACTTAAAAATTACTGAGGTATTTAGTGAGACAGTGTAAATACAGACCGCTAAGGCAGGTTTTTTGAGCACACCTGAAATTGAATTGGTTTTTTGTAAGACAGGCATTAGTTCAAAAACTCATGATCCCTAGCGTCCTGCATGATCAGCAAAAGCCAAGACTTGTGACTTCTTAAACTTACGCCTGTCTAACAAAAACCGATCCAATTGTGCATGCTGTATTTTATTACTGTGCTTAGCTTTCGTTTGCTCCATTCATTTTTTACACCACAGTGACAGATCCAGCTTTGTAAAATAGAATTGATATTACTTTGTATTGAAAAATTAATTATGATGAAGTATCAATCAGATTTGAACTTTTATCAATTAATCAGGAAAAAGCATTCTTTAGAGATGATTTTGTTTGGTTTCGGTTGGATATCGTACTTATAGGTCTAAAAATTACTAGGTAACAAACAAATAGGTCTGCATCTTACTAATGTAGAATTCCTGTAAAAAGGCATTTGTTGGAAACTTAAGTTAAACAAATAGAAAGATCAGATAGGTCTTACCACTATTTGCTCCGTTTGTTGGATAGCCAAAAACTTCATATCTGGAGAGAACTTCATATACAGTACACAGGCATCATCATTGGTTTGGAACTTCAAACAATGACTGGGCAAAAAGCTGTGCACAACAAATTCGGTAACCTCTCCTGTGTAAACAGTTGTCACCTAAAATGTAATAATTAAAAAGAACATCATTAGACGACTTTACTCACGGGTGAAAAGCTATTAAAACAATATGGAACGCTTGGGTGCAAGAAATCTCCGATCATGAAAAAGTTTGTGCTTCGATACTGCGTTGTAAGTTTGAACTCTAGTGATGTTCGGGAGTCAAGGTAAACATGAGGAGATTGAAACGCGTCATCTAATGTTGGTTTGCTTTATCTCTGCCAAAAAAACTACAACGCTTGCTGATGACTAAAGTGAAAATTACTAAAGCTTGTCCTGAATGAAACTTGTCAGTGGACGGATCGGTATGGTTAGATTCTTAGCAAGATCTTAGATAGAGCAGTTCAAATTCTGAACTGTGGCCCATTTTACTCTTCGGCCGTCATTACTCAATGAAGGAGTTATTTTTTCAAAACTTGAAAGAATTATTTAAGCATACCTGTAGATTTTTCTCGTCTACGAATACCGCCGTAGTCTTACTAATAGTTTCAAATCTGAGAGGTTTGTCTGAAAGCTCCAAATAATACGGCGGAGGATCACTTGATTCTGCCATTGCTGGAACAGATTAGGAACAGATAAGGTATGACGTTGCTTTTGCTGGTAAATAAATGCTATACTGGATTGACTTTACGTGGAAACTCTTACAATTCTTCAGAGAAAACACAGAAAATAATTTATAAATATGAACTGAACATGTGTTCGGTTTGGAATAGTGTTTTATCACTTATCAGTGAATGAATGATAAACATAACCTCAAAAAGTCTGTAATCATTGCTGCCGTTTGGTATGAAATTAAAACATTTTTAAATGGACAATTTAGCTAAATTCGGCAACAGCAAGGATATTCAAATGTTTTGGTTTTAATGTTTACATTTTGAGGTTATCTGTAATCTGTTATCTACACGGTGCACAGTGATTTTGTTTGAAAAGAACATATTTCTCTGTTTTTTAAGTCTTAGTGCTCTAGAGCTTGGTTATCAATACCATTCCAGCATTTTTAGTGTTTTTGCTACTCATTCATCTTTAATCTTAGCAATTTCTGCGTTGATGATGATAATTCATGTACTTTCATGGCCAGACTGATGATGTTGATCCAATGATGAATAACCAAGGTGGTTTCGAAATCTATGTAAAATTCTTTTGTTTTTCAACTTATTTCAATTGAGACAAAGATTCTCTGACATGCCGTGCTTCACCGGGTACAAACGAATATTGTTCGACTCAGTTCTTTCTAGCATTTTAACTCCGGTTTTAATACTTTTTGCTGCACACGGTCTGATCTCTTCAGTGGTAATTTTCTCGACCATATCTTTGTGCCTCTATTACACCACTTGTGTTGTTAATAGACTGAATAGGACAGTACCATTTTTCTTCATTTGGTTCATTACGTCTATCATTTACATTCTAATCAATTTTGAATTTGTTGTTAGTCCTTTACTTTTGACAGATTCCAGCGAGAATTTTTTATTCCTATCACTGATATCTTTAGCCCTTTACTGTCTTATTTATTCCAAGTTTTTAAGCTCTCAAATATGTCAGTCTTCTCCTTGCACCAAAAGTAATTGCAGTGCTCTTCTTCCTGGGGAAAACATCGATACAGAAAGTGCAAGTCGGAAATGGTCCAGTTTGACACCTGATCCGTGTCCATTTTTTGGCATGCTACCTTTCTGCAAAACAACACGCTGTTATTTCTGCAAAGCTTTAACGTTTTCAAAACAACAGTACTGTCAATGGTGAGTGATATTCCACCTCACGGAAACATCATGAGCATTTCTTATGGAAATGCCTTATCTTAACTTATCGAAGGCCTTCCCTAGTAAAAGTGAGTCAGCCTGACGTCAGACTAAACATAGTTTGACATCAGGCTGACTCACTTTTACTAAGGTTTGGAGCACAGCTGATCAGATTTTTGTACACTGATTGACTAACCCACTAGGAGAAATCCATTGGTTGGCAATTTGCAGTTGTATCAAATTAGAGTGCATGTTGTTATTATCTTATGAACAAGGAACAAAGACCTGAGTACAATTCCTGGAGATGAGCCCTAGGCAACAAGATACTTTGTAGCTGGAAAGTGAGACTGCAGTCTCCTTCACTGAAGAATTGATTGAAAACTTCATTCTGAATTCAAATGTCAAATCATCATTGAGCATTGAAAAACAATTACCAAAGGCAGATAAACTGATATTAAATTAGGAGCGCAAATGTCTCTGAATCAGTTTTAGAGTATAGTTTTTGCTTGGTGAAATCAATGAATCCTTCTCATCATAAGAAAAAAAAAGAAAAGTATTGACGACCCTCAAGCTCAGAAAGTAGAACAAGTGGAATGATAGTATTTAGGCATGCTTTTTAAAGCCATTAAAGCTTCCTCTCAACCTCTGAAATGACTGGGTTTTTTTGGTTTTTTTCCAGGCTTGACTGTCATATCAGCTCTAAGAATTTTGACTTCTATATCATAGGTCTCAGTTTGCTGGCATGTGGACTGTTTTTCTATACGTACCTCATCATCATTTCTGCTTGTCATTATCACCTGTTATTCTCGATAGCTGGGATTGATATCTATTTTCCAGATGATTGCAGTGATGTCTATTATGATTTGTCGTAAGTAGCTCTTAAGTTTATTATATAAGTGGATGATGTATTCTGTTTGGATCAAAAGCCAAGTTCTTGGTGTTTTACCAAAGAAGTACGATTTCTTGGGAAGTACCTGTGTTTCTAAATGACAGTCAACCAAAGTTCTGAAAACTTTCTCAGAGTGCCTCCTTGAATTTCGGATGATAGAAAAGCTTATGGGACTTGCTAAAAAGTTTCTTTTTTCCATTATTGTATCTCTCCTTACCTGGTAGGTTAGGAAAACATTCATCTTTAGGGCATATGTCTCACCATATCACTAGCAAGACTAAAAAACAACACATCTCTAATTGCAGTGTTAAAGATTTCTAGTCTTACCTTAATCTAAGCAATTTCTAAAAAATATGTAGGTTTTATCTCTCTATTTGAAAAACTGAAAGAGGAAAGGAAATTTTAAAAGTCTATGATAACGCACAAGGTTTTAAAGTTTGTCTATGGAGCTATTTACAGCCTCTTTCTCTCCCTCCTCTGAGGAAGAGAGAGTGTTTTTTTTTTCTTTTCTCTTATTTTCTCTGAAAAATAAAGCATTCATGTTTCTTTTTTTCAGGGTTGCATTTTGTTTTGCTAGTGGCATATATTCTTTACTCTTAACATGCATCACAGTTTATACCCTTGTGAAGGACTTCTTATTCCTCATCAAGTCTGCGCCTTCCACAGCAAACAGACTTACAGGTAATCAAATCAGGATGTCGTGATGTGTATTTTTTTTTATTTCTGGCCAAAGACTAACAATGGTTGCTTGGGACTGGCTTGATTAGGGACTGAGGGGGATGGGACTTCAGAAATTGTAAGTGTGTAACTATTCCCTCAAGGATATTTGAAGTGGAAAAAAAAGGATTTAATTTTTTGAGAAAAAAAGAACATATCCCAACTAAAATCCTTGCATTTTGTCTTATCTGCATTTGAAGATGTATACTACATCTTCATCAAGCAGAGATCATGTAAGGAAAGTATTTCATCGTAGGGAATTGCTTCAGGTATGACCTAATGATGAGATATTCTGCCCCTGTGTGTGAAACAAATATTTTACTAAGTTTTCAAAAAAATCTTAACCATTTTAAACATTCTGTACTAGCTAGTAGCTAGTATTGTTCGACCAACATTTCCTGTTAAGGTAACCCTATATTAATGTTTTTATACTGGCTATTTTCCAACAATTGTGCGAATGCTTTTTCAAATTCTTCATTCTTGTCTTGCTCTTCCAAATTTAATTCACAATTTATTTCATTGTGTGTGTAGTATTTTCAGACATGTTAATGCTTCTCAGACCCATCTTTTTTTATTTACTCCCTTCTGTACTTCCTCTGTGCTTGATTAGGCTGATGATACTTTCATCTTACCAAAAATTTTCACTTTCTGTCCAGGTTTAAGTAACAGACTGAATCTTTCGGATGCTGATCTAAGTCAAAGTCTTGTTGACCTATAGGTTTCTTCTCTCTTGCTGTGCAAATCCGCTGAATGTCATAAAAGAAGCAATCAATAACATATCCTCTCGATCCAAGTTGTAAGTAAACCAGTAACAATTAATTTATTAGGTCCCTTATTTTTCCTCTCTAGTATTTTTCATTGAAAATCAAGCATGTATTTAGGTTTATTGTCTCTACAGGGACCCAAATCCTCTGTTTTTATAGTATATCAACATTCCCATTTTTCTTTAAAAGTAATCATTTCAGCCATTGGAAACTAAGTAAAGACAAAATTTCGTCCCTGGCCCATTTCAAACTTTAACGTTTACTATCCCTCTGCCACTTTTTTACTTTTATGCATACATTTAACTAAGTTTTTTCCTGCTTTAAGAATGTTTTTCTTACTTAGAGGTAAAAGTAATAAGTTTGAAATCAGCTTGAGTCGGTTGAGTTTATCGTATAGGAATGCTCATTATGTATAGAGAAAATTTTTCCATTAATACTTTCTCATTCCTTTCAAACTTACAATAAATATTGAGGCTCTGTTCCCCTCCTAACTCCCAACCTGTTTTTGTCTCTTGTGCATTGAAAGGAGACTACTTGTTGACTTATTAACATGTATAAGCATCAAAACCTATTGCCAGCAAGTGCAACGATTGATCTCTCCACATTTACAGTATTTTTAGTCCCTCTTTTTTTCCCTATAATTTTTACTGAGTAGGGCATTTCATCATCGGAATATTTCCTTAAGCCAGGCCTCGTTCATTTAAACTGGCTTTGTATCGCAAATTCTGAGATATCAAAGCTTTCCAAGAGTCAAATCCAAAGTATTTCAAAGGAGGGAAAAAAGTAGGCAACTTATTGAAAAGCTGTGTATTTATAAAAAGATAGTAAAATCTGAACTCAGTCTTTTCATTCTCTGATTGGTCTGAAATTTAAACATTTTGATTGATGTACATAGGTATAACTTGTATTCTTTAACATTAAGTAACTATTATACTTATCACTGTCTCCTTTTCGATATTTTAAAATAAGATTATCATGAGAAGGGCTGGGTGCACTAGCTTCTTACATTATTTGTAGGAAGACTTAGTTTGTATTTCATTTTTGTATTTTTCTTGAGATGTCTCATGAAAATTTGTTTGTACTTAATGTGACCTGTGATAAATTTTTGGTAAAACTAGCTTACCCTCACAAGATGACACTCTCTAGGTGTACACCTCAGCAATGTGACACCAACAGATCAGTTTAATTTTTGGTGAATTTATCGCCAATTTTTTACATCCAGATTTACATCATGGTTTATTTTGTGACAAAGATGACAATCATTTCTGGGGAGTACGCCTAACGGTCTGGATGTGGTTGAGCTGGCTTTAATGCTCGCATGAATTAGGATAGGCACAAAAATTAGTTTCCAAAAAACTTCGATTTTTTTTTTCTAAACTAAGATGATGACGATCATGACGATATAACCTCAAAACAAGGGTGAAGAGTTATTTGCGACCAAAGGATTAAAAAAATTAGAAGAAAGAGAAGCAGAATTTCAATGCAACAAAGGTACTTATCCAATGCAATAAAGTAGTCAAGTACATTTAATGCAACGAAATCTCATTTTTTTCTCTTTCAATTTGTTAACTTATTTTAGGTGATTCTTTGCACTTATCCATAACAACCATCTTGATCTAAACAAAAAAATCAGAATTCCTCCCGAATTTTCATGTATTAAATTGAATATATATCATTTTGATCATAATCAAGTCCTAACTTTAAAATATTGCGTCCGTCCAGTCAAATTGCTTTATATTCTACTTTTAAAAATTGGGGGAAGATCTTTTAATTTGCCTTTGTCATGATAGTAAACGCTTGTGATTGTTAACTTAAAATTAATTTGTTACCATTTTCAAACCTAAAAGGCTAAAAAATACAAGTTTTTAAAAAAATAGAATTGTTCTTTTTTGATTTCTCTTTAGTCTTCATTTTCAAATGGCACTGGACAATAATCCGGAATGAGCTCTTGAACACGCTCTCGTAGTGCTCGGAGTCGTTTCTCACGACCGCGCTCCTCAAACATAATTTTCGGAAGCTTTTTCCATTGATTAAAGTTGCTTCTCACAATACGCCTACAACAGATTGAAACAAGCTATTGCATGAACTCAACACAGTATAAGGCTTTTATGAGCTTGAAGGTACTATTATCAAGTATCATAAAACAGTTATTTTTTGCAGCCAACTTTTTAGAAAAAGTTGAGCAAATACATTGTCCTCAAGAAAAAATTGTTGCAAGATAGAAATACTTATCCATCTACTTAAATCTGCCAGGATTTTTTTCTCCCTTGAAATTCCATAGTTACTTTGTTTCAATTTTTTGTTTTAAATATTCGATTTCCAGAATTTCATTCAAGTTAAATCTAAATTAGAAGAGAGTCTCAAATTGTACATCTCCCATCTGTTTGTAACATTTCTTGAAATGTTCGTTTAGCAACATTCTCACTTATACCACTGAAAAATTGCCTCACACTTTAAGAATAGAGATGTCAAGATAATAATGCGATGAAGAAGCCCATGCAATGTAGTTTTTACAATGTTTATGTAGCTCTTTGTCAGGTGGGAATAATTTTTGCCGGAGGTTAGGAGTGCATCAAAACCGCCATTCCTCATGAGCTTCCTCCTAATTCTATTCAATTAATTTTTTAAGCCCTTTGATTCAGTCAAGTATACTCGAGTGTATCTGTGGTGTCAGCTGTGACCACAGTCATAACACTAGATCATTTATTTCCTCCTGCATCTCAACAGTGAATTGAGAGAAAGTTTTTCTCTTCACTTACATTGCAAGTCTCACTTTTGAGTGGTAATTGAGTCTGTTTGAGTATTATCGTGTTACCTGTCATGGAAGTTGGCTGCTACTTTCATCTTCTCTTGCATCTTCAAATAAGCCTGGCATGAAATGTCGTACCATCGTTTGAAATATTTACTCTGAACTTTCATGTCATACATATCATCTGCTGCTTGTGACTTCTGAATGTAGTCTTTATAGATCTAAAAAAACATTGGTGAAAAACGAGAAAAAAGGAAACATGATCAGATTGTACAATTTCTTTATCAAGCAAATATTAACTGATCATCTAAACAAGTTTTATCTTTCCTCTCAATAAATTATAAATTCAAGACCAAAATTACCCTTGTAAATTTAATTTTTTGCAAGATTTCAGTAATTTTATTGCAAGGAATGTAAGTTGCACAATCCTAGCAACATTGGAATGCTCTTGGTTCCTTTTTGCAAAATGCAATCCTCTTGTAATTTTAGACAATCTCGAAAAACCATTTCTAAAAACAAAGAATAATTGCATGCTCAATCCTTTGAGTGATATCTTTGAAAAAATTGTCCCTTGAAAACTAAAAGTGAGTCTTTATTAATGTTTTTTTTTTCTTTCTTTTTTTTCCTTACAAAAGTTGAGCTAAAGCATCCTACAACTTCAAGTGATGTCAATCTAAAAAATCCCCCCTGCCTGCTTTCACCTGTGGATTCCTACTAAACTTTTTATCATGAGAGAATCAAATTCCCTCGTAATTTTTTAGATTTTAGCTCCTGAGAAAATTTTTTGAAGGGTAATGGTAGGTCGAAGGTAGGAAGGGACTTTGCTCACCTCAAAAATTTGTTGAAAAGCTTTTCGTTTTAAACATTGATCATAAAACAGCTCTGCTTCAGTAATTTTCATAGCAACAGTTTGTTTAACATTGCGCCTCCAAGTGCGGAAACATCTTTGCTTTAATTTCATTTTGTAGCTATCATCAGCAATGAATGAATCTCGTTTTATGGTGAGCACATTGTAGTGGAGTTTGCGGAGACCCTTGGTCAAAAGTCTCCTCCTATTGGACTCCTCCGCAATCTGACAGTTCTGGTGGAAGATCTCCCGCTCTCTGATTTGCTCCTCTGCCCTCTCCCTTTCGAGCCGCTGTTTTTCTCTTATTTCTTCAATTTTCTTTTGTTTTGCCTCTATTTCTCGCCTCTGTTTCATCTCCTCCTCTTCAATCGCCTTGCGTAACTTTTCCTCCTCTAGTTGCCTCCTACGCTCCTGTGCTGCCTGCATTTTCAGTTTCCGCTCAGCATTTCGCTTCTCCATTCTTCGCACCATTTCTGAAGCCACAGATTTTTTCTCTGTATGTTCTTCCGAGTTGTCATGTTCTACAGAATTGTTGTCGCTTGTGTGATCAATGCTTCTATAACCACTGTCAGAACTTAACGCCCTTTGTACAAATGCACTTTTACTTTTGTGGCGTGGATCAAAATTCTGTAAAGTGGCTTTAAGGTTCTGACTAGATTCTCGCTGGGACATTTCAGCCTCTAGCCTCAGTTGCAGGGATTTTAGATCCTCGATAATTTTATTCTGGTCTTCAATTTTGGACTTTTGTGATGCTATGATGGATTTCTGCGCTTGGAACCGGTGTTTGTATTTTTCTCCATAATTTGTGCTTTTACTGGATGCTGAAACTTTTGAACCACTGTCTGAGAAATCAGACATGTCTGTAAGAAAACTGCTTTCCAAACTAGGACTAGGCTTGGACTTCACTTCGCTAACTGTTTTTTGTTTCGTTGCAATCAGCTCTATGTACTTCCTGATTTTTTCCTCTCGTTGTTGCCTTTCAGCTTGCAGGTGTTCCAGTTCGCGTTTTTGTAGTGTCCAATTTTTCCATTTTCTGAAAAATCTGCGCAAAGTAAAATTAGCACGTTTTTGCTCAAATAGCATGAAAAAATATTCATTCGCGCAGTTCTCCTCATCCTCATCACACATCTCATCTTCTAAAGCCTCAACTTTTTGTCTACTTTCACAAATTGAGCTTGCATCATAATCATATAATGGAATTCTAGGTTCTCCTTCTTCTTTAGAAGTAGTCATGTTAGTGCCTTGCTCTGCGTAATCAAGGTGTGTCTCATTTTCTAGAGTTTGATTGGAATTATTTTTTTTTTGCTGAACGAACTTCATCCACTGGATCCAAACTCTGTTCATTATTTTGTATTCTCCTTCAGATAGCTGTACATCTTCACGTGTATTTTTTGTGTCACAATTGAAATCAGTATTTACACCTCTATTGTTAGATTCAATTTTTCCAGGTGTTTTTCTAATTAAAACCTCAATAAAGTTTCTATTACCCTGTTCGCATTCAAGTTCCTCGTGGTGGAACTCTGAAACTTTCAGCGTTCGCACATCAGAAAACTCCTCTAGATGTAGATCTTTTCCAACATTTAAGTCGTCAGTTCGTATTTTATCAGCTGTTACCATCATCACTGGGTCTGCAGCTTTGTTACCGTTGACTGTCCATATCTTTTTTGTTGTACATCGGTGCCAATTGTAGTCGTTTATGAGTTTCTTGTGCTCTGTCTCAAGTCGTTTTTGAAATTTTAGTATCTCTCTGTTGACCAGGCGTAGTTCTTTGACCCGTTCCTTCTCTGTTTGTTCCTCATTTTGTATCAACCTGTGAACATGCAGTAGTCTTAGATAAAAATGTAAAAATTAGCAGAACCAAAAATTGGCATAACAGACAAACTGAACCAAGGATACATTGTCAAAAAATGAAGTTAATGTAATAAGTAATAATAAGTAATGTATTAAGTAATATGAAAATAAAAATTCACCGATACTGAAACAAAGATTGGCTGGATCACAATTTTCTTTGCTAATTTTTATATGTTCTCAGATTATATCCGCAGCTCAAAAAGCTCTAAAATATAAACGCTTAATTATCGTAAAGTTGACAAGGAAAAAAATTTCCCACTGAACAATTTGAAAAGGATACAACATCAAATGAGCATGCCTTTCCGGCTTGTAAAAAATTATTTATTTCCACTGATTTGGAATTTGAAGGGTGACAGACCATCTCTTTGTAGACCTTAGTGGATAATGTCTCTTCAGAATTGTCTAAAGATTCAAAACCTGACAAGCCGGTATGTGGTGGAATTGATATATCTTGTATGCAAGTCAAATAGGGTAAGTAGTATGATTTACCTCCTTGCCTCCTCTTGGATCTGATTTTTCACTTGATTCAATTTATGCTCTTCTCTGATCTGAAATCAGTCAAATCGGTCAAATATTTAACCTGACACATTACTATTTCAAATTTAACTTCCACTACTTTATACTTTGGAGAAGACTGAACAGCCAATGTTATTAAGGAAGTGTTGTCAAAATTCAGCAACAACTTAATTTCTGAATCCTCTTTCAAATATGTTCGAAAGCTACATATCGACGGCCAAAGTGCGAAATCATGTCGTGTCGTTTCAAAGTTTCTGTTCCTATTTAATTTTTTCAAACAGAAACAAGCCAACATTAAGGTATAGCTTGAAATTCATTCAAAACATTCTGCTGCCAACAAAGAGGAAAAATCAAGAATTTTTATATGTTGCCTAGTTTTTCAAAAAAAAATATGAAGTATGACTGGAAGTTTGCAATGTCGGAAACGGAGGATACAAGGTTTCGCAGTTTAGCTATCGATGTGAGAATAGATTTGGAAAAGAAGAAATTCATGAGACATGAGTGGCACAAAGTTTTGAAATGAGGGATGAACTCGAGGTGCATCAATCTTATAAAACAGGATCCGTGTCAGGAAACTAAGTACTGTTTTCTTCAATTCCTTAATATACTTAATGAACACTGTTTTTTTGGTAGAGAGAGATCCATTTATTTTTTATTTATTTATTTAGATAGATATAGATTCCTCCTCAAGACGTGTGTAATTGTAAAATAATTGACTGACTTGCCTGATGATGCCTCAGATCCATTATCATGTTTGGCTCATAAGTCTTCATCTGATCTTGCTTGAGATGATGAAGAGCTTCGTCTCCAATCACATTTTTGTTGAGCAGATCCTGAATCATATCCTGGATCAGTTCTGTCTGCAAATTCATGTTATCACCCTCCGAATTATTGACTTTTTGACTAAACATCTCTCATGTCCAGTTGAATTCGCGCAAGAAACCCGTAGAAATTGCTTCAGAATGTTATAGCACGCTTGATTCTACTTGTAGATATGAGTTCGTTTGGTTGCCAGGGCCAACCAAGTGGCACGCTGGCGCTGGCGCTCATTTCGCCACAAGTCCGTCAGTTTGAAAATCCAAGAGGTTCCCGCTCTTTTCTGCTCTTCTAGCTCGCCGCTAGGCAGCGCTGTGACGCAAACACTGAAAGTTCGAAGTTCCTTTATTTACATACCAAAATTTTTGTGATTTTCACCTAATTTTCCGAGTTTTTCCTACAGTTTTTCGCAGTGTCGCTGTTGAAAATAATTCACACAAACCCTCACATTCGTGAATGCTCTCATCTACATAATTCATTATCCATCATGAATTCAGTTCCTCCTTCCTGATAACTGGAAACTCAACAAATTGCAATGGGTATGCTCTCAGCCGTACGATTTTCTTTTATCAATTTATCGCCCCATCAGGACTGATCTTTCAGAAAGTCTCTCAGGATTCTCAAATTTTGGATCTCTTTCTAGGAAGGTCAACTTTTCCCCACTCACTCCTCGGTTTTACCCATCAGTTCTCTTGAAGCTCACTTTTTGCTTATCTGATAAGGTCATTATTGATTTTTTAGTCAAGTTCTTACCATGGTTTTGATGGTTTTCCTCCAATCCCCCATTCCGTCCTGAGGTAGCCGTCATTGCTGATCATCTGCCCAAATTTTACGCTTTGAACCGCCCAATCGCTTTCTTAATCATTCCATCCCAACCGTTAGCGGAATGTAACCCCTTGGTACATAACCGTATTCGTCTGATTCCTAATGTTTACATTCCCTGAGTAAAACATTTAATGATTGTTTCTGTAGGAATCCTAATTTCTTTTACTGGGTTCTCATGAAGCAATCAACAATGAACCAAGAAAGATCTAATAGAAACCTGGAATTATTTCCTTTCTGTCTTGTCTGAAGTTCTTTGCCCACCAAGAGCTATCAGAATCTTATTTACGGCTGGTTTGTCAAAGAGAAAAGATCCCAAAATTTTGGTTGCACAAGTTTAAAATTTGCTCTACATATCTTGTAAATGGGACCTGCAGCTCCTCGTAAATCATGGCTTCCACTGTAGTGACAGACGGTACCCGACCCATTGTGCCGTCGAAGGGAAAAGGTCTGCCACTGCTTTGCACCACTTTAAAACCAATGCCAAGCAACAATTTTGCCTGAAGGTTTTGCAAAACACAAGATTTTTACACTACTGCAGGCCAGCCGTCTAATTTTCAAGGCCACCTCTTGTAGCCTTCCTGTTTTTATGACCTGTTTTTAAGACCATCCCATTTCTGCATGACACGTTTATTGTATAGAATGGGAGTTTTAGCACCTCTGGATTGAAGCAGAAATATTTTGGTTTTATGCAGGATCAAATTCATCGTCAATCCTTTTTCAATGCAAGTAGTCTGATAATGTTAAAATTCCCTCCTTTGTTTTTTACCCTTAGGAATTAGATAGTCTGATCACGAACTGATAAATGGCGGGCAGCTGTGGGCCAATGGTCGGAGGAGGGCAGACTATGAAGATTGATAAATGTCTTGTGCCACCGCTGGAACTGTGGCCTCCCACCTCGAACTCATCAGCAGTCGATGATAAAGCAGCCTCCCAGTTACTGTTCCTGACTGTAAGTTTATCTAGACTAGTATTTAAAATTGTAAGTAGGTAGTTAACTGAACGCTCTGCATGAGCACTTGATGGTGCAGTGGTAGCGCTTTTGCCTCTGACATGAGAGGTCCAGGGTTCAAATCCCACCACGGCAGACACATTTATAACTGATTATGCGTCTTATCACTTCAGCAGTTCAACATCATTGTTCATAGGCATATTTGTTCTCAAACAACTGAAATTAAAATACAACAAATTGTAAGTCACCTTGTACAATGCCAATTATTTATTTATATCATTTATGGAAAACAATTTATCCACATTATTGGCGAACCTTGTATTTCCAATTATCTTACCTGCAAGGTATGAGCAAAATACGTAGATCCACATTTAAAAGTAGAAGAGAAAAAGAAGCAGAAATGTAAAAGATTAAAAAATTTCCCTGTCCATAAATTATTCATTTATTTGTTTCTCAGTGGTGAAAAGTATAATATGTAATTTTTGACACAGCTTTCATGTTTTTCATTTAATTTATTTATTTAATGCTTCCGGTTAATTTCAGGTTGAATATGTGGAAGAAGGAGCAGCCGTGCCCTCTAATGCCTCGTTATTTGATCCAGCTGTCTCAGAATCATTGCCTCAGTATCAACCTCGCGTCTCAAGCCCTCTTGTCTCGAATTTGGACTCGATGGCTCGATACTCTCCTCTCCCACCTATTTCAAAACCAGAAGGTACTTATCATTAGTTGTATGATTCTCAATGCAAATGAAGGAATTCCAGCATATTTTATGGAAAATACATTTTTACTGTCTTACTTTGGGAGCCCACACATCTACATGACTGTCAATATTTTAAGAGCCTAATTCGTTGACTGCCTAGCTGCTCAAAATGAAAGTGGCTGAAAGCTTCTCTATCTTGAAATGTGTGAATTTAATATCTGTGTTCAGAGCTGGTTCTTTGCAGATTTTGATAAATTGAAGGCCAATCTAAGACTGGTGTATTTAGATTTACTTATTAGAAATCAGGGTGAATGCCACAAAATCTCTTTTCTTGTGTTCATCAGTCCACAAACACCCCTTTCCCATACAGTGTGATAAATTCACGCTGGCACCCATGCGATGTATGTGTTCGACTAACTAGCACTGAATAGGAATGTGAAAATATTACTATTTTCTTGAATTTTTCAACTGAAATAATTTGATGTCAAATAAAAGGCACTTCCCTCAAAACCTACGAAAATCAAGGCATGCGGTTTTGTGATTTTACAATCCAAATACCAGTTTCTAAGGGTTTATGCACCCGTCAGTTTTGAGTACCATTTTTACCATTCTCTGCTTGAATTTAAGTGTGTGTATTCTTTTGCTAATACATACTTTTATTGCAGGAGCAAGTATTGGCTCAATGGGCGAATCGAGCTTCTCAGACAGTTTTGCTGTTTCTGTGTCTGGTGCCCTGGATGTTTTTCAAACTCCACCGACCACAACAGGAGAGTCAACGCAGGAGCAAAACACTCAGCTTATCATTATGGACACGTTTTACCAGCAGCGAGGCACTCAGCTAACTGATCTGGAACCGTCTCATGTGGAAGACTTCTCAAACCCTGAGTACATCTTACCCATCTTGCCAGAGGCCTCTGATAAACTTCTTTTAGATCCGGCCTCATTAAATTCTTCAGAGGTAACTACTTATCCAAAGTTTTTAGGAAATATTTTTTTTTTTAGTTGTTTACTCTTTTAAAGTCTCCCAAAAACTTTAAGATACGTGTCGTTCTCAAAATACATAATGTTCTACGGGAAAGGGGTTGAGCCTGTGTTACAGGTCAATTTGGAGGAAAGAGAGAAGCCCAGGGCTGCATTATGTAACACCAGAATCGCTCAACAGAGAATCTGAGCCAAGTGACAATTTTCTATCCAAAAATCATCTCAAAATGCCGCTTAAAAGGGAAGGGAACAGTTGATCAGTGTTGCATAATTTTTTTAATTATGGGAGAAGATTCCTAAGTATTTTTGACATGTTTGTGGAATGTTAGCAAAAACTTAATTCTGAATGCTAGATGATGAATGTATCTAGTATAATGGAAAACACCAATAACAAAGTAAAACAAATCTCAGTTTTTAGACTATCCTAATCCGTCCACAAAGGTTTGGGTCAAAAGTTCTATTCAATATTTTTTTTTTCTATTATAATACCTTTTTTTTCCTTTTGTGTTTAGTTGTTGATATCAGTTGAAGATGCAGCGTCCATATTTCCAACAAGCAAGTCCAATGGCCGCATAGAGTTATTGCTAAGCAATGGTAACATAGCCTATGGGCTCATAGACTCCATGCCCACATCTCGAGTGCTTCAGGTAAGTAGAATTCTGCGGTTTTACTATATTTTGACAAGTAGCGAGGGAGCCCCTTCGCAAGCATAACTCACAGAGTATCAGCTGGTCTCAATAAAAGATAGAGCAAGTGCCTAGGTGAAGCACTAAAGGAATTTACAGTTACGCATATTTTACTTTTGCAGTTGAAGTTATGTAAAAAATTAGTCATTATTTTATGATCCTAATATCTCACAAGAATGTTTGCAACCTCTTCAAAACAAGTTGTTACAAAACAAGTTGCCTGTTTATTTTCAGATTCCTAAAGAGTATTTAATCAATTCGGGACGTTTCAGTTTGGACGAAGCTGCCTTAGAAAGTGATGCGGACCTTAAATCCATTTTAGTCGAAAAATCTCATGGTAAACATTATTTTTCTTCAAATTTTTATTGTTATGAAGCATGTGCTATAGCTTTCCTTATCTTTTTCCATTTTTCCAATATTTTTTTTCAGTTTCTAACAGCATTTATGAACAGGAGCGGAGCTCTGCGATTTTTGGATGACAGGAAGGCAGTAAAACTGTGTCCTCAATTTCCCCTACATAGTCATTCTAGAATTTTTTAACATTGTTTTCGCATGTATTGAACATTTTTATCGGTTTAAGTTACAACCAATTTATAAAATTTTGGGAAGGTCATACTTATATCTGTAGTTTTGCACAGAGAATCCTTTCGTATCATAATGATTCTTTTCTAGTGATAGCAAAAGCCAGTCGGTGATCTTAGCAGACATATAATGAACAGCACACCAAGTTTGTGCCTTTATTTATCAATTCCAAGAAGTTGACACAACTTTATGTTCAGGCTAAAACAAATTTTATGATATCCTTAAAAAGAAAAAACTCAGAAGTTGCATCATTGTGTTGTCATGTTTTTAATTTTGCTGTGAATTTATTCTACAGACCCAAAATGGAATCAATCATCTAGTCTCGATTCCAGCTCATTTTCTGTAGATTCTAGAACGGATCTTTTAGATGGCTCTTTGCTCAAAGAATCCTCAGCCACGTTGAATGAAGACAACTTATCCGATGTTCTCTCAAAGAATATTTCTTTGGATAATATTGAAAGGGACAAAAATTTAGGAGGATCTCCATCAGATGCAGACCTTGGTGTAGATACCTCATCCTTCTGTAAGTGTCTTAACTAAAAATTCCTGTTCTGAATGGACCGCTAGGCAAGGTACGAATTTATGTATTCTTATACATATTCACTTCTATTTTGATGAGGAAATATGCATAATGATGCTTGAATTTGTATCTTGTCTAGTGGTTCTTTTTAAGAGTACAATATAGGTGTGTTACTGTGGAATACTGCAGTCAACTCCTGTTAAGTCGAATGCTGCATTAGATAAATTTTCTGTTAAGTCAAAGTTTTGCACAGTCCCGCCGGATTCTCATAAGATTAATGTTTATAATTTTCGCCCAAGTAATTCAAATTGTGAGCAAACTTGCATCTGTTTAACTCAAACAAATATCCTCACTTAGGTGTTCATCTCACTTGTCCTCAACTATTTCAGGTCAAACTCAAGCTTGATCCTGCTGCAATTTGACTCAGCAGGGGTCTATTTTGTAGTTGAATTCAACCCCTTCAAATGAATAAAAAACTTCTTTCTGTGCCTTTCTCAAGTTCAAGTTAAGGCTCATTCAAAATGTATTAGAGAACATAATTAACAGTTAAAAACACCTAAAGGTTTCCATAGAGCCGAAAAATACAGATGAGAAAGAAAAGTTTAGGAAATCGTTTGAAAAAAGTGGAGTAGTATATTGTCATGGAGAAAATTTTTTGGAAAAATGTCCGGAAAAACTGAAATTTCATGTCAAAATCTAGATTTTGTTCCTGATTTCCAAGTTTTCTCTATGGTGCAAGTGTTGACGACCGATGAAGCAATTATTTCAGAGTTTAATCACTTCCAGAATAATTCTCGAAATTAGAGAACCTGGTGATCAATTTTGAAATTTACCATGAAAAAGTGGGTTTTTCATGCATGTGGATGAATAATTGACTTTAGGTAAAAGCAAAATTTGCTATTTACAGTGACGTAGCTAAAATATATTGATTTATCAATTTAACTATATTAAAGGTAAAATGATTGATACTTCCTTAACTAAATTAAAATTTATTTTTCAAGGGTGTGAAGAGTGCAATTGCTTCTACGAAACCGAGTGCATCAAACATCAGTTTCAGACCATCTACGATAAGCCAGTCGTTTCAAGAGCGAGGGCTACTCTTCCTGCAACATACCTGTTCATGAATGAATTGAAAGCAGATAAACAGTCCAGTAGAAAAGGTAAGTTCTCTTAATATACTCTTTGATTTTTTGCAGTTGAAACCCTTACCTCTATCAACTTTTACTCATCTCCTTACCAACAATGGATCACTAGACAAGGTACAAATTTAAGTAATGTAATAGTTCTACCGCTGTACAATTTCATGAAGAACACAATTTGCGCAGCAAAAATTACTGAAATTAACTCCTAACTAATGTATTTAACGTATTTTGATGGGGAAACTCAAACCTCCTGCTCATGAAAAAACAACAGTCTACCTGAGTCAAATCTCGCACATAATGTTATTATAACAGTCTCAGCGGTATGAAAATATGTTAACCTCAATATCGGTGCTTCGGCTCAGCTGTTGTTTTTTTTTAACACTTTGATCAACACAAGATGGGAGAAGAACATTTCTTGATCAAAAAGCCTGCCCAAACCATTGTGGTGCACAGTTTGATCTAAGTAGACTATTGTTTTTCTTATAAGCGGGGAATTCAAGATTCCTGTAATCAATGTAAACTTAAGCGTTAATATCTTACCTAGTTAGGAGTTGATTTCAATAATTTTCATCGCGCAAATGGTACTCTACAAGGGTTCGGTTACATGTATCATAATAACATCTTGTCAAGTGGTCCAATCTTATATTTAGAGTAATTTTTTGTGCAAATAATTTTGTTGGTTATGATTTAACATAATTGCATATTTCAACAATAATCATACTGAAACCTTCTGGACTGCGTATTGGTATAATCAAAGATCATTTTCAGTTTAATACCTCATTAACGTCAGTCATATAGCAAGAAACTGATGGCTCTGAATAATTACTTGAATTTTGACTGCAGCACTTCAGTACACCAAAATGAAATCCAAATAAATTTTAAGGTTCACTGAAGTTTGTTAGTTATGATCTTTAATGAACTACAAATATTTTCATTTTCTCGCTTTTTCCTTTAGAATCAATCATGGGAGTATTTGCCCGCAAACACATTCCAAAACGAACACAATTTGGGCCGGTTGAAGGTAACTTTCTGACGACTCCAAGTGACGAAAAATCATCAGGCAGTCTGAAAAACTTTCTGAAATTTTCAATTGAGGTATCTCCTGAAAAATTCATTGATGTGGACGTTTCAGATGATGGTAAGTAAGGTTAACTTTTTCTTTCCGTTGCTACACTTTAATGCTTGAGACCTCGATTGCTTTGTTAATTCATTTTTACTAGAGTTGCTTTTTCTTCACAGGGAAGTAGTCAGGAGGTAAATCGTTCAAGCCTCTTATCACACTATCGATAGCAAAAAACACCGAAAAAGATACATATTTTTGAAGCATGTACAGGAGAATCCCACAAGTAAAAATGTTGTCGTTGGTCAGACGGTTTACCTCAGATGCACATTTACTTTTCCATAAGAAAATCCTCAACTTAGCAGAGTTTTACTACGTGCAACAAAAAAAAAAAATTCAAATTTGTATTTACATCATCTGTGCTGCCATCCAAAATTTGAATGAATTTTTTAAATGTTTTTCATGCTTGCTTGTGTTCATTCTTTGTTCTCTCTTTTTTTCCTATTTTCACCATCTATATTCAAAAGCTTCTGTAGAAAAAATGAAGTGATGATGGATACATTTAGTTAACTATTAAGATTGAAATCAAAAGGGACAGTTCAAATGGAGGCCCTTCATACAAAAGATTTTGAGATTTTAAGAATGGAAAAAAAAGAAGAAAAAGAGAGGGGGAAAAATTTCATTATGAATGAGTTCTAGAATTGTTATCCAAATTTGATATCTGATTAAAATATATTCTTAATTTCAATTGCAGAAGCGTCCAATTGGATGAAATTTGTTAGGCCAGCAGACAGTAGTAGAAACCAGAATCTGCGGTTATGCCAGCAAGGAAAAGCATTGTTCTTTATCACAACAAAAGAAATTCTCCCGAAGCAAGAGCTACGCGTGTGGTACAGCTATCTCTATGCTGTCAAAAGAAATCTTCCAAATTTAAGCAGTGGTAAGGAATTTCTTGAATTTTTTCATTCGTGAAATTTTAGCTGAGAAATCGATTTTCCAAGTCTCCAAAAATCCAACCTCATTTTAAAAAGGAAAATATTGCACAAACAGATTTCGTATCGTCTCAAAAAGCATTGACCTCTGTGTATCCTTTCACCCGCGTTTATTAATTAATTTGTCAGTCGCAATATTGTAATGAGAGGTTATGTATCCTGACCGTATTTGCTGTGTCATCACTGTTCGAAGTGAATATTTTTGCCATTTATTCGAAATGGAATAGTTTATTCATGATGTGAATTGTATTGCGGCAATGTTACATTGGATTTACAGTGGTTGAAATCATGAATCATTGCCTCATATGACGTCATCAGCTTCAAACCAATGAGAAATTCTTTTATCATTACTGCAAGTTTAAACTTCTATTTTTTTTATTATAAATTACTATTTTGACCTTTGTAAATCTTAGGAGTGCTAAAATTTACTTCAGTAACACCCAGTCTCAAGGCAATCCCTGAATCATGCAACAGTCTAAATTTTTACGTTGGGAAAGTAAGAAGTGACAGTCGCAAATTTTATTTCTTAATGAATAATTATCATACACTGATAAAGCCTAAGTCGTTTCCTTTTAACTTTTAGGACAATAAGATTTAATCCTAGAATCATGTAAGCTCCACTTTACCTCATTGACTTTATTTGGTCTAAAGAACTTTCTTTTTTGTTACAGAGGGCACTGCAGATAATCGGGAAGACCTAACTGAAGAAAATGATCAGCTCTTCAGCAATTTTGACTCTGATGAAGGACTAACCAAAGATGAAGAGGTACATGCCTGTTAAAGTAGTTTATGATGATTTAGTGCAAGGGTGGATTTCAAAGTTAAGGAGGGGTATTGATAACGACGTTTTTCGGCCTACTTAAGCTCAGTTTCTTCCATTTTACGATTTTTTGCTCATTGAGGGTCTATAGTCTAAGGAATGAATTATGCTTTGGTAATTTCTGAACTATTTCCAGATCTACTAGTGGCCTAAACAGGGATGTGATGGCTGATTTTGTCGGAAAATGTGGATTTGTTGGCAATTGACCACCTACCCGCAATTTTTGCCAGAATCGGCCGCAAAATTTTTGGCGATTTTTAGGCGTGCTTAGAGCTGTAATATAATGATTGTAATGAGTTTCTTATCATGATGATTGTGCATTGATAGCCAAATTATAGAAATCCAAATTTCGGTTGTTGAAACTTTATCAATATCCTTTATTTTCAAAATGTGTACAAATCAGTGTCATCTGGTAATAACTTGTATGATTTCTAAATTGTAACTTGTTTTGTTTCAGTTGGCAGAAACCTCTAATTCTAAGTTCCTAAGAAAGAAGAAAAATAAAGGAGTGAAATCCAAACTTGTTGGATTGAGCAATCAGGTAGTTTATCTTTTTGAATATTTTACCAGTGTAAACAAATAATCAATATCTATCTATCTTCCTCTTTTCCAAATTTTGAAATATTTCTCTTGTGAATCGTACATTGAGTGTACCTGGCTTTAATATATCAAGGTTGTATTAAAAATATGATGTAATTCATAATTTAACAAAGGACAGTGATTATCTGACAAAGAGCCTACTTTATTAATTATTTGTAACTGTAATATTTTTATTTTTTTTCAGAAGGAATTTGCATGTGACTCATGTGACTTGAAGTTCCGCCGTTACTCTAGATTGATGCAGCATTTATCCTCCCATAAGAAATCTGATAGTCGGAAGAATATCAAAGAACATAGTAAAGAAATACCTTTATCTCGCATTCCAAAAAAGTAAGAAACTAGTATTCGCTCTTAATTTTAATCAAATGATTAAAAGGGATAAATTTGAAGTCCTGTACTTTTGCTCTTAAAAGTAAAGGTGAAGGTTCTCTGAATAATCAATGTAAGGTTTCAGTGTGGTGATCTCTTCCCAAAGTTTTAACTCTCTTCAAGCTTATCAGCAACTGTTGAAATATCAAAGTACAAAATTAAAAATGAAAGTTGAAAGAAAATGGAAGGCATACAATTTTGCTTTTTGTGCGAGAATAGCAAAATCTATGTTCAACTGTAGAAAGACTCTTGTTATGTAGACCAAAATTAGAAAATTACTTCAAGGAGTTCATGAGCTTATTAAAAAAATAAGATTTGATCTGTTCATTGCCAAACAGTTCATATTAGCTGCATACTATTTAGCATTGCGCGTTCATGTCCATGCAGGCACTCACTTAGTTTTTGGTTGGCCTCCTAACTAATCATGAAATACTTCTCATGAACACAATTTAAAGATCAGCTCTTGCTTAAATCGCCATGATTGTAAATGAAGATTCTTATCTTATTCTAGCATCTAAATTTTTATTGTGTTTCAAGGACTTTGGTGGAAACACTAGCAAAGACCTTGCAGCACTGTGTATGCAATCTTCTAGAAACTAGTTTGAGTTTAAAAAAAGGGGAAGTGCATTTGAAATACATTGAATTGTATCTGAATTTTCTGAATTCAAAAGAAGGAGGTGATCTCTGATGTAGTCCTTTCTCATGTTCTCAGGAAAGAAAGCAGTGAACGTCTGGACTCCGACAAAGAAAACAAGTCGGAATTAACGACTGACAAACTGTAAGTTTTATTCCCTTCTGAAAGTCAAAGTGGTGTTGTGTCAAATCCTAAATCTAGCCACATCTGGAGCCACTGCCGCCTCACTAAACAAGAAGTTTACAGTCTCCTAAACTTAAAAAAAAATTTCATGAGTTAAGACGCTTGCATTATGCAGTCATTATGTACGCATAGTTTGCCTAATTCATATTACACAGGCTAATAAAAAAATTCTGAACATTTTCCTTCAGAAAGTCGTATATTCTTTGCTATTTTCACTCTAATTAAGTTCCAGAAATTATATTAATATCAAGAAAGAACAATCAACACCACAAATCAGCAACTTTGTTGATTTACAACAGGGTTTGAGTGTTTTTAACACCTAGTGGATGTTCGGTTGAATCTAAAATTGTTAAAAATGTCAGCTATTTCCTCCTTTACTGAGCTGAATGTCTTACCTCAGTTCTCCCAAAAGCACCCGCATCAAGAATAACCTTTTCTTTTAAACAAACCTCATACTCTCTGGTGATTTAAGAACTCTGGTAATATTGGCCGTTAGGAGGTTCTTCAGAAATTTTTTCTGTGTACATATCAATACCTCTCTTTTTTTCTGTTGTTCGATTAACTTCAATTATTCTGTGTGTTAACAGAGGTCCTGGCACAAAGAAGCAATGTAACAAGTGTTGCCTCGTCTTCCCTAATGAAGTGCTGTATGAAATGCACACAATTAGCCACTCCATTTCCAAGAAAGATGACACTTCGGGGGCTTTGTGGGTATGCCCACAGTGTCATGAGGTAACTAAAACTGGATTTTTTGTTAGCTCAAGAACAGTTACCCTACAGTTCCAAAGATGAATTCCATGATTAAACGAACTTTATAATGGACCTGTGCGATTTAGGATTTTTCAGTTCAACCAGACTTTAATCATGAATGATTGTAGAATTAAATTGCTATTATGATTAAAATTTGATTTACAAAAAAGGAAATACCACATAAGTTTAAGTCATCCTCATTTTTTTTTTTGCTTTTGTGGTAAGAAAAGAAGCTAACGATAATTTTCTTCTAAAATTTAGTTTCTTTCAGTGAAGTTGCCTTATTATCCTCCCTTCTAAAAGAGCCTCTCTTCCCAAAATAAACTTGACTTTTTCCAAACTTACCTTAAATTGGCAAGTACAAAATCCTCCAAGAATAAAGCATCCAGAGTGAAAATTTCCTTATCATTCAAAATAAAGAAGAGTCCGATTAATGGATAAAAGTTAATGTAGCTTTATGCTAAAGTGGTTTTTTCTTATCATGATCAGGAATGCAAAAGCAGACAAGAGCTATCAGAACATGTTGCAACACACTGTGTGCCTTGGAATGGCACAATTCCTTACTACTGTGTGCGATGCGATAAAACATTGGCCAACGCTGATAGGTGGAAACGTCATGAAGCCATTCACAAAAGCGAAGACTCCAAACCATTTGGCTGTTCTTTCTGCATTCGTCGCTTTTTCAGTCACTCAGCTCTTGTCTGTCACATGAACTACCACGACAGTAAGTACATTTCCTACTCTCTCAGCCTCCCCAGTCTAGAATAGCTTAGCCCTACGTCTAGCTGAAAATTAAGACTTAGTAAACAATTTTTAGGAGTTCTAAAATCGTCTGACCTTGAGCGAATTTTTCTCATAAATTTGTTTTAATTCATCCATGTTTTTGAGTACTCACTTGTAAGAAATTATGTAAATCAACGCTGCAATTGTGGAATACAAAAAAGAAATGTTGACAAAAGCTGCAGTTAGTATCCCCCTAAAAAACCTTTAATCTTTTGGTGTATGGTTTGCAATTGATAAAGTTTATTTTGGAAACTTGCCTTTGTAACACATGCAATGCAGTAACTGTGTCTGTTTTAGTCACAACACTTGCCGTAGGAGTAACGGAACTTATCACTTTGTTCTCTTGATTTTCCACTATTCAGTCCTTAAGTTAAGTTACTTCTTCAAAATTGTATGTTTTAATCAAATTGCTTGTTTTTCTATCTTTGCAGCAACGGATAAAACGTTTGACTGCCCAATCTGCAAAGCCAGTTTCCCAAAAATAACTCCTTTGAAAGCACACATTCATCAGCACCGAAGCAATGGAGTTTACAAGTGCCCACACTGCCCAAAAGAATATGAGCAGTACACACTTATTCGGAAGCACATTCGTAGCTTCCACTCGGAACCAAAGCTGGTCTGCTCTGTTTGTAATAAAGCCTTTCGCACGCCAGACAAACTGCGTCTCCACTCGCTCCGGCACTCTGATCATCGCGAGTTTCTCTGTTCTCAATGTGGGAGACAATTCAAACGCAAAGACAAGCTCAAAGCTCACATGGACCATGTCCATTCAGCTGCGGCTTGCGAAAAGTCTAAGGGCCGTTTCATCAAGACAGCCTCTAAACCTGCTAATGGTGCTAAGAAATTTGCTCCAAAACTTGTCGTGAGTATATTTTTTTGTTTTATAGAATAAAAAACCGTTCAAAGCAGCCTAAAATATTGAATATTTTAAATGACTCTCTGGTTCCTGTCAATTCCTAGTGTGGCAAACATCAAAATTGAATGAAAAATACCAGGATTTTTTCGAATTCAAGAAATACTTGTCCTTTTGTCTTAGAATAAAAAACATCTGCTCTTCCTGGTGTTATGATTTTTAGGGTTTGGGGTACTGTAAGCAAAACTTACTAGCTCTTGTCGGAAATGCATCAAAATATACATAAAACTTAAACATAATTATTGGGATTACTTGTATTAATCATTACTTTTAACCATATCTCAGGTATTAGTCTTCTCAAGAAATTCTTGAAAGTGAATACAAACATTGTTTGTTTGATTTTTCCCAGGAAATCTCAACAATCATTTTTTTTCCCTTCTCTTTTTCAGGTCAATACTGCTGATTACAATAGGTATTTTTACAAATGTCACTCATGCATGGTTGGGTTCAAGCGACGAGGAATGCTTGTCAATCATCTCGCCAACCGGCACCCTGAAATTTCACCTGACTCCGTGCCTGAATTGAGTCTACCCATTTTGAAAACTAGGCGCAATTATTATTGTCAATATTGTGATAAGGTAAGGCTCATCTGACTTATTCTTTTTTCAAAGCTGCTATTTTTTTTTCATTCTCCTGCCTTTTTGAATCTACTTCGCATTATCTTTACAGAGTCTGATGAAGGAGGATGCTATGATTTTATCTAAGTTTCTGTTGACTTTCATTCATTAAATTTTACTTTAACTTCAATTTTTATTGAATTCATTTTAGACTGCTTGTGTATCATTTTCCCGCTCAAGGTAGTTAGTAAAAATATAATCGCTCCAGTCTTCGCTGTAAATCACTTTCTATCAGCGCAACTAATGATTCATTCTGATCTTTCAAAATCTTTGATGTAACAACTCTCGGTAATCAGGCGGAAATTTTACTGTCATTATTCTGTACCTTGTCCAGTCAAAACTGGCTGAACAAAAGGTTAACATTCTTTAAGATCATTCCCGCACATTTGACAATGTGAAGTACCCTTTGGAACACAGCTGAAATTCTAAAGCCATTATTTTAACGTCTTTTTAAGTTTTGCCTTCTAAATTCTAACTTTTAATTCAAATCAATTCATACAACTTTTTAGACCTCAATTTATTTTCAGAATTTCATCAGTTAGGTGATACATCATTTTTATTATTTTTTGTTTTCTTTTCAGATTTACAAAAGTAGCTCTAAACGGAAAGTGCATATTCTAAAGAATCATCCAGGCTTAGAACTACCATCCAGCAATAGATTGAAGGTAAGCTCTCATAAGTTTCTAGGTTTTCATAGTTAGATTTTCATGGAATGGTTTGAAAGTGTTCATGTGCAGCTATGCTGTTCAGCCCCCGGTAATGCTACAATTATATGGGTGTATGATTGCCACACTATTACACAAGTTATTGCCAGTGGCGCAGCGTGAAGGATCGATTATTGATATTTCTCCATTTTAAGCTGTGGTGAAGAATCGATTATCAAGGTGTGCGTTGCAAACACCTTGATAATCGATCCTTTTCCATGCATTTAAATGGCGATCAATCGATATATCGCAAAGCATGCCACGCCACTGGTTATCGCAGAACTTGACACAACTACTCTACAGCCAGTTAGCCTCTAAACAATATAATTTTACTGGAAGGCATTGGTAGACAAGCTAAATACTTCCTTTCCTTATTCCTAATTTTCTCTTTTTTTAACAGGCTGGAAGTGTGAATGCGAACCAAGTACCAAATGCGTCCTACTCTCGTACGGTAGAGAGTGTAACATCCAATCCCCACTCATGTCCTTGGTGTCACAAACAGTACGCATCCAAAGCCAAACTGCTCCAGCATCAGAGAAACAAGCACAAAGAACTAGTCAAAATATCATCAAAACAGGTACATATATGAGACAAGTTGTTCGAAGCAACAAAATGTTACCGTTTTTTTCTTGTTTTTTTTTTAATGCAATTCTGAACAATCAATGAAAGAGCAACTTCTAATTTTAGGTTGGAAAACAGCGTTGCTTTTTTGAACAACATAAAAACGCCTTGCTTTGAGCATATTGCAGTTGTTGTACAACAATGTTGCTTCAAGGGCTCCCAAATTTTGTGCATGAAAATAAGCTCTGCCCCCCAACACAAAACAACTTCGAACAAAATGCGATTGTTGCTTGTTTTCACAACATGTTGCGAGAGTTGCCTCCGAACAAATACGACTATATTCTAGCTAGTTTCACTTATTATTTTTTCATTCTTCTTGTCACAACAATGAAAGTATTAGGCTTATTCGGATTGTATTTACATAAAAACCAACTCCTTGAAATCCAACCAGAAATCTTGCACATTCATCTTAGGAATAGCAAATAGTTTTTGTTTTCCATTTAAAAAAAATAAATAAATAAAAATAATAGTGAAAATTTTATTCCTGTTCATGCACAATTAGAATTTTTCAAAGCAAAGAATGACATGCTTGGTTTTGAAAACACTGTAATCAACTGGTTTCCCCTCTATTCCAGAGTCTATTTAAGATTTGAATTCTTGTAATACCTAGTTCGATGGAGTACTCTAAATGATAATATATGCATTTATGAGCATGGTGATTTTCATTGTTTTCGTTTTTGGTTCAGAACAATTGAAGTCATGAGGAGTTCTAATTTGTTTTCTTTTTCTTATTTTAGGAAACAAAGCAACCAAAAGATGTATCAAAACCAGTTTTTGATTTAGAAAAAGGAAGAAGTGAAATCCTTCCCAAGACGAATTGTGTTGCCGCTGAAGTTGAAACCACTCGTGAGGACTTGGCAGATCTCACAAACAGCTGCAATTTGGCAACCACAGAGACTGAGCTCACTGAGTCCCATGAAACTCGCAACGTAGCTTCACTCAAGTGTGAACTCAAGGTAAGACAATTTTACAGCGAGGAGACTTGTAAAAACTTGAATAATTTATTCAATAAGTTGTGCTGTCTTGTTCTAATTTTTTGTTTCTTTGGCATCCTGGGAAAACATTCAAGAAAGACAAATTTCATGGAGCAACCTTTAAAACTTGCAAACTAAGGTTGACTAGGTGATCCGTAATTGATGTTCTCAGGCAATTGTCACCTAGAGCTGGGAGCCTTAAGCGTTGGATTAGCCCTGACTCAATTTAAAAAAAAAAAACTAATCTGTTCAAATTTTGCTCACAGTTGGTCATTATGAGCCTCATGAGTTCAAATTTATCAGATTTATAAATCTGATGTGGCACACATTTTAAATTTGGTAACTCATTGCTTTTCAAAATCGTACAAAAATAAAATAACAAGCTAATGAAACCTTTCAAGTAAAATGATGAGTCGAAACACTTCTTATTTTATTTATTTACAATCCCTTTATAAACTGTGCAAGCTATCCACCAACGAATATTTCCTCTCTTTTGACCTTGTTGGTTTGATTTTTTGCGTACAGGATCTCTCAAGTGCAGACTGGCTGAACCATGCGTTTGCTGCCCTAGGCCCGGCTATCTCCGACCTGATCACCTACGTCACCGACAGCAATGGTCAACAAACATGTACGCTAAACCTTACGCAAGAACAGTACTCGAAGGTCATGGAGCAGAAACTGCCCCTTGCCTCCCCCTCTCCATCTTCTTCTCTCGCACCAATGCCACTGACGTCTAATTCACCAGTAACCACTTTAAACAGCTCTGTCTCTGTAGAGTCTGGCATCTCACAATCTTACGGTCTTCCTTTTTTTGATTGAGTCTGAAGGGATGTGCATTTTTATCTGTAAGCAAAATTTGGGGAGCATTTCAGTAAAATTATGTACAATCATCTCTGAAACTAAACTAGTGACAGTATCAGGATTCACTTCTGATGTTTTTAATGTTTTAGACAATTCAAGCGTGTGTCGATAGTCCACATTTTTTGGCTTGTTTTCTGAAGTTTGAAGAAATCACAACCCTTTGAAACTCGTAATTTTGTCCTGTATCAATGACAGTCTGTTACTCAGCCTGGACAGTGGGTGCGGATTTTCTGCCATATTGGTCGATATGAAGGTGGTTCCAGGACAAAAAAATTAATCTCTCCGTGCTATCTTTCATTTTTGGTGAGCTGTTATTACCGTTAAATGTCAATTAGATGTTATTCACCACCATTTTTACTCCTGTTCTTTTCAGTACTTCATGTTGCTTGTAATTTAAGGCATTCTTTTGCGTTCTTTGTGGCCAAGAGGAGAAACAAGTGTCAAAACATTTTAACTTTTCTTGGCTACGAAGAGGTTCCCATGAATCCATATTTTGGTTATTGCATTTGGTTTTTGTATTTTCCATGGGAAAGAGGTTTTTTAAAAGTCCCGAATTATGTATGACTTCTCTGTCTGAATGCACCTTAACTTTTTATCTTAAGCTCTGATTTTGATAGTTCTTAAATATTTTTTAAAGGTGTTGGACTAGGAAGTTAGGTGATTCTTTTTATTACCACAAGGAAATTTTTTTCCTTATTTTATTGTCACTCTCCGCCAAAGAACTTAAAACATAAAGTTAATGTTTCTTTAGCATTCTTTCGTTTTTGCTCACATTTTAGAGTTCATACCTCTCTTTACTCTCTGGAATTTACACCAAAATTCAAGTCTGGTCAGAGATCCTAAGTGCTTATTGAGCTCAGGTTTTTGCCAAAAGCTTTAGTCAGTAACAGATGCGTAGGGCTATTTTTCATTTATTTTTTTTTTTTTTTTTTTTTTTTTTTTTTTTTTTTTTTAGTTGAGAATTGATCCATCAATTTTCAAGTCCATTATGAGTGCAACTGAAAGTATAAGATGATCCCAAAAGACTTGCTGAAGAGATGAGGTTCATGAAGGGCTTAAGATTTAGCAAATCACTTTGAACCAACCCTGTTGAGCTACTTTCATTTTTTAAAAATGTATTAATCTAAGAAACTTTGTTGATACTTTGTTGGAAAAATATAAATTAGTAACTGATTTAAAAGTAAAGAATAAAGACTGAGTTTATAAAAGAGCTTACCCCTGTGAACTCTTTTGCGAACACTTCGTAGAAAAAATTGAGAGGTGTATTTAATAATTTAGTATTTGAACCTAATTCAGAGTTTTGCATAGCAAACTAGTGATAGTCCCTCGAGTGCTCTTACGCTTTGAGGAACAGAAATTGAATGATATGAGTTTTCGTTGAGATCGATGGCTTTTAGTCGTATTTATGGAAGAGGTTTTTTTAAAAAGGAATTACCCGACTCTTTTTTTTCTACAACGAAAGAAGAGTACTGATTGTTCTGAAGTGGATTAACCGTACCTCAACTTTAGAGAAAAAAGTCTTTTTTAAGTTCCTCTCCATTCTATTTATCTTTGTAAGAGAGTGCAGTCCTTAATGCATGGAAATAATTTTTCTAAGTGAGTTTCCAAATGGTCACTTCCTGACATTTCCTTCAGAGAGGAATGCATTTTTATTATCTGTGATGGATTTTTAGTGAAGTGTTGTAAGTAATCCTCAAGAATGTAATTATTATATGTATCTTGTATCTCTAAGCAAGTTCACCTCATGATTTGAAAACTTGTAGTAAAGTGTATAGTTTGTAATTTTTTTTCTTCAGTTGTATTCATTCTTGCACTAAAAATAAAATAGGGAAACAAAATCTAAATTTCCATGGTGTAGACAACCATCAATTATCCTACAGGGCCATCTGAATATTTTATTATTCAGAGTCGAAGCATTCAAGGAAAATGTGATTTTTCTAATTAAGTTTAGGGAAACAACAAAAAAATTCAAATCTGAAATCAAGCTTGAAATAGAATTTAAAACACTGGTTTTCATTAATTCTTAACCAGTGTTTTTATTGATACATTTAATATACTAGAGTAGACACATGTTAATGTTCGCGACTATTGAAAAATAGACTCGCAACATGATAAGCTTAACTGAAAAATATTCTCAGCTAAGGCCTCTCGAAAGAAGCATCACAAAAATTAGTAAAGTTCATTCAGTTTTGTAGCTTGCAAACTGGGACGCAGAAACGATCATTGCTTGGTTCGATATTTTGTTTACATATTACATATTACATTTCAATATGTATTACATTTATCCTCTATTGATAAATCCTGATAATTAGGCAAATGTTTAATTTTTTTATTTTATATATTTTATTATTTTTTATGTTTGAATTCCAATAAAAGAAGTCCTCAGAAAGTAACTGTGTGTTTCAATCAATTTTAATTTCAAAGCCGTATTCAAGCATTATTATCCACAGTTTGGAGAAAGCTCTCCATGTGCACTTTGCAAAAAAGGACAAAAGTGACTCGATGAGAATGAAGGCCGGCAAGTCCACACTGGAAAATTGAGCCCCAATCCACAGGTATCAAATGGTGCTGCATTTGCGGTGAGCCCAAAAAGATCGTAATAAAATTACATATTTTCTCAAACACAAATGGATATGTTGCTTGCCACTTACTAAGAACTATGTATCAAGTTTGTCGACTACCAATAAGTACTACATATCTAGGAAAATTATGCATGTCTGATGAGGGCGTGTCAAGTGGCTCTTCCATAACTCGTGTCGACTAGTTATTCAGAATATTTTTATGGCAATATCAAGATGATGTGGACGGTTGTATTATATTTTTGAAAGGCTCGGCGTATGATCCATATTTCGAATTGTTGGGCAGTTTTTGCCGTAAAATGGCAAGGAAGATTAAATTAATTTTAGGAGACAAAGTAGTTAATATCACCTTTTAAAAATATTTATTAGTCAAAGTTCATTGGTTAATATTACTAATTTACTGTTAAATAAACCATCCAAATTTTTTCTTATTATTAGAGTAGATTCAAATCTTCCGCCGGTACAAACAGCCAATCCGAGCGCTCAGTTCAGTCCCTGAACCGTTGGCTCACCATTCATCGCAATTCGCCGCAGCGTTGACCGATGACATTCTTAACTCGTGTTGACATCCATGCCAGCCTGGTTTCTTCTCACATTTTATTTAATTTTATATTGACAAGTAAGTCTTTATCTCGTAATTTTGTACTCTAAAAGTACAACTTTTATCTCTTAGTGTGCTGAATCCTCTTCTTATCCGAATCTAGCCCAGTGCAAGTGCTTAATTCTACGTATGTAAGTCAGAAAGTTACCACGCTTTGGCGCCGTGCACACCGCGTTGCGTGCAGCAACTTTCGTTTATATTTATTATTTTCTGCCTTCATTTAACTAATTGAATAGTCCGTCACCGCTTTCAGCCTCTACTCTAAGTGGCTTTACTCCTTTACTGCAAAGCAAATCATGCAGCAATCCCAATGGGGGTTGCCTTCTCTACTCTTGTGAAACAGTAAGGTTAGGCTATCTACTCTGGACCCAGTCCATGCCTAAACGAATTTCCAATGATTCCATCGCAAGGCTCGGTGCTAAACAACACCTGAATGTAGTTTCACATCTGTCAGTAGCAGTAATTTTCATTGGGGCCCTTGAGCCTTGAGGCAAAGCTAAACAGCAGCGGGTGGAATCATTGTCAACTGTTGACAATGGCTATCGGATGTGGAACATCCGTTGTGCTGACAGCTCCCATCTGATTACAGATTTCTACAACCATTCAGGAGCCCTGATGACTCTCCTCCTAGTATATTTGTTGACCGAAAATTCAATCTGCTAAAGAAGTTTACTGTCTGAATGGGAGAAACCTTTTACTTATCGAACTGGTCACGTTACAATCTCTCTTACCCTTGGTATCTTCGATAATAGAACCCAGAATAATGGCTTGATATGCTTTGTTAGCATCGAATGTTGCGATTCATTTCCATGTACCATTTAAAGTGTTTGCTCATAGCTGACACATGATTATCAGGAATAACAGATAGTACTTACTAGACAAGGTGTTGGGCGTAGCTTGGGCCGTACGCAAGGTTTGGATTTGAAAAGATCAGCCGTTCAATGGGAACTTGTCCCTTATCCATTTCTTCAGAATTCTATGATGATTTACATCTATAATCACCATCTTTCGCCTGATGTTACTTACTGAAAGATAACCCTCTCTCTGATGAATTTTGAACAAATGGACGCGAATTCTCCGCAGAGGCATGATGCCCCCAAGCAGGATAAACCAACCAAAAATCGCACTGAATCCCTCATCCACTTATCAGAATTCCATGATGATTTACCTTCATAATCACCATCTTTCGGCTGATGTTACTCACTGAAAGATAACCCTCTCTCTCTGAGGAATTTTGAACTAATGAATGCGCAAACTCCTCAGAGGCATGAAGTCCTCAATCTGGATAAACCCAAAGTTGCACTGAATCTCTCATCTGCTTATCAGAATTCCATGATGATTTACTTTCTTAATCACCATCTTTCGGCTGATGTCTCCTACTGAAAGATAACCTTCTCTCTGATGAATTTTAAGTAGATTTACTAACCTACTGAAAGCATTTTTTTCCTCTTTTTTTTTTTACAAATTGTGAACAAATTTAAATCGTAATGGAAGCCCTTTAAGTACAAGCTAGGCAATTGCCCAGAGCCTCTGTGTGTTGCTAGATTTCATAGCTGCTTTATTTGCCTAGCAGCATGGATCCGGAAAGCTATTTTCAGATGTTATCTTCGTATTTTTTGAAAGAAATGAGCCATTGGGAATTCTTTTGAAGCACAAACTCTTTAGTAATTGAATACTTAAAAACAGTGAAAGAAATTGGATGGAAGGTCAAGACCACTGACAGAACAGTATAGAGAGGCATAGTCTCGGAGGCCTGAGTTCACCTCAGTCAGTAGCGCCACTAGTCCTAGTCCCTTCAGTGATCATTTTTTCACTATGCGCCTGCTACCTACCATGAGGCAGAAAATAATGCAGCTTTTGCATTAATTGTTACAGCTTTTCACTGAATTGAAATCTCATCAACTTGAACTTCAATTCTTTTATTATTGTTAAATGATAGAAATAGACTATTCCATTTCAATAATGTCAGTGAGGGAGCTGATCATGTTTCAAGGCTTTCATAAAATCCTGTGCAGATTATCAACCCTTCGCTTGCTTGTATGTTTCTAATATGTGGGATTGATTCAATCAAAATAAATCCACTTCCAAGAAGGAAGCCTCAATATTACTTTGACGTTTTGTGAAGGAAAGAAATTTCAAGACTGAGATCTTCAGTACCATCCAGGCCTTCTAAAATGTATCAAATTAAATTTTTACCTTATATCCACTTATTTTTACAGTTTTTTGGCTGAGTGAAGTCCATTTAATTCTTTTACCGCCATTTAAATTCTCTTGAGGAGGAGGAGGGAGGAGGTTTCGAAGAGGCCGGCTGTTCGCAGACAGGTTCAAGCCAAGTCGGCAAAGAATGGGGATTATTAGGCTAAACAAAGTCAGAATTTGAAGACTAGATTATAATATCAATTTCTCTTCATCATTGTGTATACTTCATTGGTCTGAAAGATCAATTAACAATAATCTTTTTTTCCCCTCTAGAATGAGAGTAATTGAAACCAGCCGTACAGTTGAAATCCCCAAGGATGTCAAAATTTCTGTTCATGCACGAACAGTGACAGTCATTGGGCCTCGAGGCAAACTCACAAGAAAATTCAACCATGCCGTCTTGAACATTTACCTAGAAAAAAAGAATCTCCTGAAGATCACAAAATGGTTCGGAAAGAAGAAATTCGCAGCCTCCGTAGGAACAGTTGCTGCCCACGTTCGGAACATGATCATTGGAGTAACAAAGGTTCGTATACTTTTTGTATCAGTCTGTTGCACCCAATACACATTATGGATAAGATCCCCCAAAGGTTCAATGGGAACGGGCCACTAGACAAGATATGAGTTAAAGCACCATGCAATTTGTTTCCTCTTCAAAATTTATCCAGGAAAACAAATTACATCACACGAAGTCTGGAAATCAACTCCTAACCAAAATACAGGTGTTAACAATTAATATTGGTTCAAATGGAAAAATATCAATGACTTCATCTGTATGATTTGATGCCATTTTATCTGTTTTTGATCTTGTTAGTGCGTTGTTTTAGAGTTTGTTTCCGAATTTCCTGTTGTGTGAATCGCTTTTTAAGTACTCAACATTTTAAGGAGGAAACACTTGACATTTCCTTCTAGTTCAAACCTTACCTAGTCGCTCACTGCTTCAAAATCTCAATGAAAACTTTAAAAAAGTGAACATTTCACCGCTCAATCATCATTTGCATACTTTGTATGATATTTATAATCCCCTGGGTTTGCATCACTTCCATCCTGAGGGCTGAACATCAAAATTTTGTCAGAAGGACATAGGTTTAATGGCGGAGTGTGATAGGCCAGCTATGTCTTACCGTTGCTTTGCTGTGGTGGAATGGATGACATACTGTTGGAAACTCACGAGGTGCCTTTAGCTTGTTGTGCATTCTACCTGACAAAGGCGCAAAAAAGCAGTGATAGACTGACGGACCAATCACGCTAGACTATTTGACCTGTGTCATCTATGTCTGCCCGAAAAACACAAATTTTCTGGTTGTCAGCAACCAGGATATACCAACAGAGCACTTGTATTAAAAAGCGAAGGGGAGAAGTGCTACTGCTCTGAGGCCTTGGGCTTGCATAAGCTTATAAATAAGGAAGGGAATCCAAATGCAACAGATAGAAATTTGATTTGAATTCATCCACTTTATTTTAGCTTGTCTCATGTCCTAAGCTTGCTTTATATGCCCCAGACAATGTTATTAAAACTGGTCAGGTGGTTACTTTTCACCATATACCTACTTTAGCAAATTGTAATTAAATATCTCTCCATGTTGTAATAGTGCTGTATGATTTTTACGTTTTATGGTATTTTTAGTATCTATCTCTCTAAATGAAACTGATCCTTAGGCACCTTAATCCACTTAAGGAAACATCCTTTTTGATACGGACGTTCAAACAAATCCTTGATTAACTTTAGGCAATGTTTGTTCTGAAATACTTGTATTCTCAGATAAAGTTGTTCTTGTCTTAAATAGCCAGCATTATGTGAAATCTGTAACCAGACAGTGAAAGCATTATTGCCTTGCATGTCTGTCAGTTGAGCTGATTGGCCCTTATAGCTGACAGATGTGGCAACAGCTACAGGGGTGCAAAAACTTCCAGATCCCATGACCATGATCACATAAGAGCTAGCGAGAAAAAATGGAAAGGGTGTGGAAAGGAAGTCCAGCTTGCAATAGCATTAAAATTGCATGTTTCTTTGACGATTATAGTGAAAATTCCACATTTCTCACAAAATCGCAGCAATTTGTATTTTTAGGACCAAAAAAAAGGTCTATTTTGAGGGAAATATGGGTTTTCAGAATGGGACGGTCGGGAACTTCCTGCATCCATGAATAGCTCATTTTTGCAAGCTTTACAAACACTGACAAGTGTCAGTGAGAGTCCTCTTATAGTTACTGCCTTTTAATGAAGCTGCTCTGATAGCTTATCTGAAATTGTTAGGATACCTTACCTTTGGACCCCCTTTCTTGCCTAATTTAGATACTAATTTTCCTTTTCTCTTTTCAGGGTTTCCTGTACAAAATGAGGCTGGTCTACGCCCATTTCCCCATCAACTGTATCATTTCAGAAAACAAGAAAAGTATAGAAATCCGTAACTTTTTAGGAGAAAAACACATCAGGAAGGTAGACATGTTCCGTGGTGTCACTGTCACAAGCTCAACAGCAGTTAAGGACGAATTACTGATCCAAGGAAATGACATTGAAATGGTCTCCAAATCAGGTGAGAGATCCACCAATCCATTCATTTGATTTCAATTAAGCTCAGACCATTCTTCTGGGAAAAGATGCTCTAATTCTATAGTTTTTTAGTGTACTTACCTATCTTAACCACCCACGTTTGCTACCCACTTTTTAATGTTAACTCTGCTGAAAAAAAATTCCTCGCTTCATTAAAAGGTTTCATTCCTTCTTCTAATTATTGGTCTTGAGATGTTGGACTTTTCAGACAAAGATAAATGATTTTCAAGTGTTTTTAGCCCATGTTATGTGGGCAATGGTAGTAATTCTAAAATAATAGATGTGTAGGATATCTCATTTTCCTGGCAATTCTTTTCTGTAGGTATGTTGTTTGTCACCTTTGTTAATTAGTTTTAATTTTTATTGATTTCTTTTTATGATTTCAAACAAAATTTTTGTTAGTGAATGGAAATTAACAACATTGCAACCTAAACGTGAGTATTTTAATTTGAAATATCGTCACAAAAAAAATGTCCTTCAACTCCAGCTAACATCAGTTTTTATTTCTCCATTGTTTCAGCCGCTGCAATCCACACGTCATGCAAAGTTGTGAAGAAGGATATCCGTAAGTTTTTGGACGGTATTTATGTTTCTGAAAAGACGACGATCGTTAGGGATGAAGAGTAGACTTAAGGTTTTTTTAATAAATGATTTTTATTATTAACTGGTTTGTACGGTTTATATTCTTACCCAGTTCCATTTTATTTTCTCAGCATAAGCTGAATGTAACATTTATTAATTTGACTGAAAGAAACAATTTTACTAAGTTGAACATTCTCCAACATGCAGGATAGGTAACCATAAATAATGGGCTCGTTGCACATCAGAGATGCAGCAAGTAAAATCACAGGAGAATAAAGTTGAAAGCATTGGGAAATTTTTCAATGTCAGATTTCTGCAGACCAGATTTGCAGTGAAAGAGATGGAAGAAATCCTAATGTGAGTTAGCAAACTATCTCATGAGCTGTTCCAACCTTTCTCACATAGAATTTTTTTCTATTTCTCTTTGTAAGGAACCAATGCTTTAAGTAATGGAAACCATACGCAAGAAAAATCAATAACAGCTTGTTAGATTTTTTGTTTATTTCAGTCAAGTTCTCTCAAAATTTTATTTCTGCTGGCTCCAAAAAATGAGTGTCCACAGACAAGGAAAATTTGAAAATGTATTGGAATGTGGAATTTGTGGAAACTGCTTTCATGCAACGATCATGCATGATTTTTGGATGGATTCTCCCAAACATGAGTCTAGCCCAATTCACACAGTTCAACTTTTCATCTAACTTTCCTTCTGCTTTTGTCAAATAAAAAGTTGAATAATGTCATTCTGACATGAGAATACAAGAATCGGATGGAAAGTTGATTATAAACTTTTATATGATGTCACATTCAACTTTTCGTGAAATGTGAACAAAAATTGACAAATCGATTATCAAAAATTAAAATTTGACGAAATCTTTAGATGTATCTGTGCAAACCAAAAGCTGATTGAGATACCTGAATTCCGTTTGACATTTTCACTCAGCAATAGTAATTTTATCAAATTTTTTTGCATTTAACTTTCCATCCCACTTTTCGTCCGTTTTTGTAAGATGAAAAAATGACTATTGTGAATTGGGCTTTACATTATCTGGCCACACAGGTTGTTGGCAATACACCTATTTGTCTTGTCTTGTCAAATTAACAAGACATCCTGAGCAAAGACTAGTTCTGGCATCTGTACGTCTCTTAAGCAACAGACACACATACATACTCGAGTGAGCAGCAAGACGTTTAATAATCCTGAAAAATCTTCTTTGAAAGGGAAAGTTTCAGTAATATTTCCTCCTCTTCTCTCCCTTTATTTGGCTTTCATTCAGTTTTTCTTTCTCCTGTGTAAAACCAAATGGCTCCTCTTCTATGGTGAAATATTTATGTATGCCACTGTATCCACAAGTTGAAAAGCTTGGAGTTCCCTTTAAAACTTGGTTTACTCAAATCAGATGTATCTTTGCGCAGGAGGTATATTTACCAAGGATTGCCACAACTCATATTTTTTATGAACAAATTGGTCAGTTGGAGAAAGTTTGAAAGAACTGCACTGAGTCGCATTTCAAAGAGTAATAGTTGGGAGTAGTTCTGAATTCAATGGGTTGTAAAATTGTAAATTATCTCTCGCCAAAATTTCAAAGTCAAGAAAAAATAGTATATTAAAAGTAACAATTGTTGATAAAATTTGTCCTTATGAAGGATTAAAACTTCAAACATCTTGTGACTCAGTGCTGCTCTATTAAACTGGGTCCAGTTTATGGTCAAAATATGCTCATCTCATTTGTTGATACAAGAAAAAAGAAGCCAAGTTATGAACACTAAGCTATTTATTATTACAGAAATAATTTATCACAGCCTTCAGCTTGTTAGTCTCCTATACAAAAGCACTAAGTACATCATGTGGTTCCCCTCCCCCCCTTAAATCCGAATGTGAGTCACTATTCAATAATTTCGGTAATTGTATTGCGGGTACTGAAACTTAGGAACAGGTCTCTTATGAATATCGATTATTTCGGCATCAGGATCAGCCATGATAAGTCCTGCCTGTTGCTGAGCAGCCATGAAGTCGTTGACTTTGGTGTCGCCAGAGAGGTCAACAAATTGGTTGTTGTTTGAATCGAAGCTGTTGAAATTTGGTCTGTAGCTGTTGAAGTCTTGTTGGTAGCTTTTATAGTTGGGCGAATTTGTGTTGTAAACTGGTCTGCTGGTGAAGTATCGAGGTCCGTGAGCATTGAATCCTGGCTGATGGTTGTAAATTGGTTGCCTCGTCCGTTGGGGTTCATAGTAATTACCTGTAGGTCGGTATGTGTTATAGTAAGGCTGATAATCAGTATACGGCTGATATGAATCAATGCGGTTGTCGATTTCGTTCTCCCAACGTGACTCAGCTTTCAGAAGTGAATCGGCTTGTTGCTTGTTCTGGAAAGAAAGAAAGGATTGGATCAATTAATCTTGGAACAAAGTTAATTAGTAGTGAAAGGTGTATATCTTTTTCTCTAACACCTAATGATATTAATTATTTTTCTATTCAGATCAGTGACTTCGTAAGGTTTCTGAGAAACTTTTTTAACTGATCACAAAGAAATTTAAGCCTGACTTGTTATTTTCTTTGGAACGAATAAATAAAAATGAAACTTGAACCAAGTGTTTTCATTCCATTTCTGATTCAATGAAGATGACAATAATTTTGAGTATCACACAATTTTCTTGACCTACCCAAGGCACAAGGTGATCGTATTTAACTTTAAAGTATTTAAATTTCACATAACTAAGTCGTCAAATTCCCTAGTTTCAAATAATGTATCATTCTCTGAAGGTCTGTTCAACTGCAGTGTGTAAAGAATCATGGAGCTGATCATTGAAGGAATTCTCACACATACTTTTCATTTAACAAATGTCATTTATGAAAAGTCAGTATTCTTCTGTCATATCTGGCATCAGTGGAATAGGTGTACACTACAGAATTTGTTTTGAAAAACTTATTCTATCAACAGAAAATTAATTTGGTTAAGGTCCAGAGTTTACTTATCAGTCATGCTACAGTTAAAATCATGCATTTTCCAATCTGTACAACTAGTGTCTACCATACTGTTAAAGAAAAAATGAAAGAAAAGAAAAATGAACCAAGGTCAAACCAATTTTGCATCAGAGAAGACAGAAAATCAAACTCTGTTGCAAAAAGATTTTAAGAAATTAATATTAACTTACTGAAAGAAAAATGCCTTTTATTGAATATAAGAAGAGGATAAAGAACTATGTACATACAGTTACTTACGTGGCTGATATCAGGAGCCTCATTTTGAAATTAGTTTTTTCTCAGCTTCCACTGAAAAACTTTCCCTGAGGAATCCAAGTTGATTGTGGCATCCCATGTGTTCCCATTTACTTACTTAAAAGCGCCATTGAAATTTTATTAGTGGATATTGACTCTCAAACGAGTCACTCAAGGTTGTATCCTTAAAACTCGGTATTTTTTAATGCAGTGTCTGTGATATTTCCGAATCAGGGGGCATTCACAATAGTCTTCACATAATTCAGCTGCATGTCAGGCACTCATTTTTCAACTGGAATAGATTTTTAGACCCCTCGACCATCAGTGGACTGTTAGGTTTTTGACTTGTTGCATTTGCTAGCATTATATGCTGGTGGTAAATTTTTTTTTTTCTTCTTTTTTCTTTTTTTCTTCTTTTTTTTATCGATACTCAAAATGAAATTTTTTCAAAATGCTAGCATCAATACGTTCTCCTTGAAATTAGATAAAACAGGTCATGATACTTAAATGTTGCCTACAAATAAGGGTTTCTCGTCAGCTTTTATGCTCATTCTTTAATGAAAACTTCTTGAAAGGTCCAAGAATCTGTTCATTTTGAGAATCTAATGTAAAAAAATCTAAAGGTTGCAATGATATGAAATCAATTGTTACCTACAACCAGACAAGCCAAATGAAAGTATTTCAGTTCTGTGTCTTCGGCAAGGCGAATTTTGAACTGAAAATGCACACAAATATTATACCCTCAGTAGTAAAATAAGTACTTTTTCCACTTTACTCAAAATAAAGCTATTTTGTAAGGCTACACCTTATATGTGATACCTTGACAACCAAGATATGTTAACTTTATTTGCAGAGGTATGATTCTGCCTTATAAAATCGAATCCTCTTTCAAATACATTTTTATAAAAAGAAACAAGAAGTTAGAAATACCAGATCGTGCGGTACTCTTAACACCTTAACTAACTATTTTTTTCCAAAAGATTTATTTCTTTCGTTTACATTTATTTCTCAATCATCGCATTTAGTACTCTGATTTTGGTTGATGGAAAAAAAAATTAGGTACACAAATGAAGAAAAAAAACTGAATCTAGAGGACTTAGTCAATTTTTTGAAAAATTTATTTAAAAAGAACTGTAGAAAAGAAATCGGTACCTAGGGCTAAACCTGACCCAAACGAGGAAAATGAGAATTGCAAAATGTGCGTACAAAAATTAAATCTACAAATTCACCATATACTTAAGTAATTATTTACAAAGCAGTATGAACTGCCCGAGAGTATTAAATTTAAAGCTGAAAGAATCCAACTAAGTAGTGTCCCTTTCTCCTGCTTGTCATGGCTTGGCGTTAGCTTCGGAGCAGCCTCCTAATGCACGTGGATCAGCAAAATCCCTTTCTGCAAGTTGAAAAAAATTGTCAGTCGAATTTCTCTTGGTTAGTGGGTAGATAGTTGCTTGATTTGAATCCCGGAACCTTAGGCGAAGACTGCGTTTCATGCTTTGTCAAAGGATATAAGTTGTTCAAGCTTGCTGGCACATTCCATACATAAAGTGTTAGGTAAAGTTAATACCTATATTGCAATTTTTTCTCTTTTTCTTGCATTGCTAGATGTATTTGAAAAATTCGAGATCTTATCCGTAAGAGAAGAGATGAATCCTCTACTGACCTCAAAAGCGTTCATGCACCTGTAACGCGAGTCGCCATACCAGTCAAAAAGAACGGATAGTCCAAACGTGAAACTGCATGGATGCTCCTTCATGTTAGGAGGTATGCAATTTGGGCAACCTGGAAGTCGGAATAGTCTTGTGCCTCGGTGTCTTTGGCGGTCAGCGCAACTGACGTAGTGACGTTAGAAGAGGAAGTGAAAGGATGAAGTGTAAAATAACACCTCTCCTTTTGCGAGGTATCCGAGGCGTCGTCATTTATGTTCATGCTTTCACAATTTGGTTCGATTAAACAGGAGCAAAAAATATTCCTACAAACTTTTCTCTTCCCTAGGTTCCAATCTTTCTGACAATTGAGGATGTCTTCCTGAAAGAGAAAACTTCTGAAACCAAAAAAAAACCCTCTCTCTTCATTAAGTCCTCAGATGCTACCTCAGGTACCTAATATTCAGTTCCCATTTCAGACTTGAAATGAGTCGTTCAGGAGTCTTGCAACCGAAGCTACAACACAATGTAATTCACGCACGGTTACTTACATTGAAAGCGAAAGTGCCTTCAATTTTTGAACATACGACACGCACATCCGTGGAACACGAATTGTTGCATCAAGGCGCCGCTAACAACTTAGTCTAGCTTTTGCAAGGGACTTTCTTCGAGTTAGCCTTTAAAAGTAACGACCTGCTCCTTTGGCGTGGGTAATTAATTTTCAAACATATTACCGGCCATTCCGTGGACTGCCTGTCCATTTCACGCACTGAGCAAGAACTTTATAGGCCAGTTTGCGGACTGGGCAATTTTGCCAACGGTTCTAACACACTCAGGCTGAAAAGCCCCGGCAATTTCTTGAAAATTCTCTTTTTACAGGAGTTTTGGTAATTGCCGTGTTTAGCAAAAATGTTACTGTCTTTCTACCGCAAGATAGTAATTCGCTAATGGAGGTATTTGCCTTACATTTTTTACAGAAAGAAAACTTAGTGTAGAAATACAACAGCATATTCCTGAAAAATCATAATTTCACAATGTATCGACAATTCTAAAAACAATTTTGCCTAATTTTTTAAAGTTTATTTTTTCAACGAAGAATCATACATTCTGAATTTAGTCTTAGAAGAATTGGAAGTCATATGGTACCCCCAAGCATAAAGGTACTGAACCGTTCATGTTTATGGTTGATCTACAGATTAAAGTTTCGATTTTCTCAAAATAATCCATCTACTCATCAATTTAAATTTGAAAGTTATCGATTGTACCCAGAATGCATTGTACAAATGCTGAAGATCGACCATTATTGCAGTCCTCAAAAATCGAAAACTAAGTAATTAGCATCAGAGCCGCAATAATTAAGTAATCATTCAGTGAAAGTGATTAGTGCCTTTTACTCTTTTTCGCTCTCTTGATTTTCTACAATTTTGCGGCATCAGCGTTCGCCGGACGGTCCTAGTGCGCCTTCATTTTTTAGGTATGCAATACAGGCAACTTTAAAGTACGTTTAGTTGCATGCAGGCGTTGTTATGCGCGTCTTCACTTCCTCGCATTTGACAAATCGCTGTCGGCTGAAAAACAAACTGTACAACTATTAAGCTTTCGTGAAGAACTTTGCCCTTTTGTTTCATTTTCCCCTTTAGAATGTGAGGCACGCCTTTTTTCTTTTTCTTGTTACAAAGATCACAATTAGGTACTCAACGCGATATTTTTTGGCAAACTTCACTCTTCGTCGTTGGTTTTCTCTCGAATTGATTTTCTCCCAATTGTCACTTTAAGTATATTATTTTTAGATCCCATCTCTTGAAAGAAAGCTTTACTTTTTTTAGCAGTGTTGCCAAATGTAATTAAAATCACAATAACTCCGCTAAATGGAATCCAATTTCTACTGCTTAGTTTTAGCGCAGTGCGAGGGTTCGTTCATACTGCATATTAAGTAATAAGCTTGATATCAAGCAATTTAATATCAGTGAAAAAGTCGAGGAAAATTTGAAAATATATTATAATTCCTAGTAGGTATTAGTATCTTCAGAAAAACTAACAATAAGTCTTGTAAGGATGAAAGAGATTCAATCGTTCGCATACTATTGGTTTATTAAAGATGAGCCATGCATCAGCATCATAGAATTGTAACCATGCAAGAAAATGCAACCAAGTTTCATAATTGAAAACATGCTGACATGCTTTTTTTTTAAATTGAGTCATCAGTTTCGCAAAAAAAGAAGTCCAAAATCTCTCGTAAAAATTTCGCAAGGAAATAGGGAAAGGAAAATAGAGATCGTAACTCAACGTGATAATTAGTTCACAAAGAGAGCGGAAGAAGAAACACCTATATTTACGGTTATGAAAAACAGATTCTCATTTTGGCCCATTTTCAAAGAAATTCGGAACCTTCAGAGCGAGTCTCTCGATCGTTCTATCAGACCAGAGAAAAAGCTCATGCAGCATGATTTTACAGAACTTGCGCGTAACAAAGCGGGAAAAAATAATTTCAAATAATAACGGCCCTTTTTAATGTAGCTAGAGTCTTAATACCATTTATCGGCTCTCCGGTTTTTGGAGTCCGTAAATAAGAGATTTAATACAATTAACAAAAATAATGAAAGTGGAGAGTCCCCGAGCCTGGCAAATTGTCTTTTTGATGGACAAAGGCAGATCATTTTAAAAACTGATATATTCCAGCATCCACAGGGTGTCTAGCATCAGGAAAACCCGTAAAATATCAGGAATTTTGGCCGATCAGGAAAAAATCAGGAAAATCGGACGTTTTATCAGGAATTTTTCTTACGCGAATCTCCTCAGCGGAGAAAGTCTTACTGTTTTTTGCCTACCGTGCCAGGAGTCGAGAAAAATCAGGAAAATATAAGGAATTTTCAAAATGTAAAAATCAGGAATTTTTCATAAAATATCAGGAAAAATCAGGAAAATATCAGGATTTTTCAAAATTAAAAAATACTTGACACCCTGATCCATGATTATAATAATTAAGTAGTGGACTAAAAACGGTCGCTTTTTATGAGACTTTCATAAGTAGGTAATGAATAATTTAAGAACGTTCATAGTGGCCCACGCCAGTTTCTGTCGCGGATAACACTTGCCGAACTCTCATCTCTGAATTTTGCCGCTGTCACTTTTTACCTCTTCAAATCGTTCTTAAAGAATGGATAGACAAGTCAAAAAGAGCCTCCTATGTCCTGTCAACAAAAAACCACCCACTGATAAGAAGCATTGATAAAGGAAATAACTTTGGTAAAAACCTTGAAAAAGTGCGTTACGCAATAATCAAGTGTTAGCTCTTACGTATTTTCCCGTAAAATCTACAGTAATTAAATCATTGTGTGCTCCTCTCCATTTCGTGCCCAGAATTCCCTTCCCTTCAATTTCATCCTTCATGTCATCTCATAAAACGTTCAAGTCTAAAAATGGCTCCCATCGCACGCGACAATGACGTCATCCGATGACATATCAACAAACATTTACAAAACTTTAATATTTACAAATATGTACAAATATTTCAGACGAAGTCATCCGTAAATATTTCAGGCGACGTCACCGATGACGTCATCCGCGGTTCAATTAGTCGTTAGTTATGAGTGATGTTAGGACTCTAGCGGGGAAGCATGGATGTCTGTCTGAAGTTGAGTTATAGGCTCACCCTCTCTTCCAGGTCGGGGATGTCCTCGCCCTCTGGTTCATCCTCAACCCCATCGGCGACAACCTCCACCTCTTCAACGTCCTTCTCTTTGCCCTTCCCGCTCTCGGCGCGAGGACCTTTGCTCCCTGTGTCCTGCTCCTTGTCTCCGGGCTTGGGCTTTGGAGCCACTGCCGGTTTCTTTCCCTTCTCCTTCGCGACGTCCTTCTTCGGGGCTTCATCGATGTCCTCGCCGATCTCGTCGTCATCGTCCTCGAGTTCCTCCACGTCACGGTTGTTGGAGTCGAGCTCGTTGGGTCGCTGAGGTCTCGCCGGTTGCTTGGGGCTCGGAGCCCCAACGGAGGGACCTTCCCCGTCCTCGTCCAGCGGCAGGAGGTCCACGATCTGGACGTGGAAGATTGAGCCGCTGTTGGTGTCCCCGTTCGAGTATGTCGTGTCGTTGATCACAACTTTGTGCCCGTCCACGAACTGCCGCAGATAAACACACCGTCAGAGATAGGGATTTGGATTCCACTCTCGAAACCCAAAATCGACTGAATATCCACCCGACGAACCCTTCTGCAATCGGCGCACAGTGGATCGAGAGTCAAAGGGAGAGGTCGGACAAAATTTGAAACTTTAAACGCTTATAACGACTCCGATTGTTCAAAACTTTGAGACTCTGAAGGTGGATCCATTGGTTTTCTCGTGAAATTTTCTTCTAGAGACACACCTTAAAATTTAAAATGTGACGAAGTAAACATCAAAATTGCAGTTTTAGTCAAAACATAATGTCCGACCTCTCTAATTTACTCGATCCACTGCCCAAGTAGCATTTTTCAACGTAAAAATTGATATAATGTATCAATTTATAGGTATAAAGTTGTAAAAAATATTGCAATAATATAGCTATAAAGTAGCAATTCTCAGTCAACATTTGGACGATTTTTCCCGATTTCGTCAGGTCAGATCGATAAAAAAAATCTATATTTAATAGCAATGTCATTGCTATTTGTGGCGGTGCCAAATGGTTTTAGGAAAATTGAGGATTTTATCAGCCTACCCTAATTTTTACAACGTTGCAGAATCTATTCGAAAATTCGATCTTGCCGGAATTGACAGGAAATTCATGATTCACTCATCCAGCACCCTTTAAATTCTTCTGTCCGGGGCGGGATTAGAACGCGCAACCTTCGGATTACTGCCGTGCGCCGCCTTTACCGTTTGAGCTAGCCAGGCTACCTGTCGGGTGCCTCACTTTTCACACATTATATAGCTCCGACATGAAACGAAACCCTTACCGGCGCATTTGCATGAAATAAAAAATTCAAAGAATTAAAAGTAACAAAAACAGAAACGAAATAAAAGGAGGAAAGAAAGGCATGAAAGAAGTAAAATTAAATTCCCCAGAACTTGGTTAAAAGCATAGACGATATTTATTTTGATTGACTGGAAATTCAAACCTTTTAATTAAGCATTGCAATTTTTAAAGTTTCAGATTTATCGAGTTTGAGCTATTTCGAGAAGACTAAATTGAGGAAAAATGGTTGTTTCATCAAATTGTCGCGATACATTCCTGCATTCATGCTAGAGATATTTGAAAACAAGTTACGGAAAGGAACACGCGGGAGTTTTTCATCATACTTAATAGCAAGATTATTGCGATAATTTTTGCGCCTTGCAATTAGCAGATTGGCAACAGGTGACACAACCAATAATCGGAATTTATTGCTACATCATAGCAACAATATAGCAATAATTTCCGCGCCTTCAAATGAGGGAGTAGGCAATACGCATGGCAAATATAATATAGCAACATTCCTACGATTTTATGTCCATCTATAGGTATCCTTGCTACTTGGGTGTGCGGCGCTTAGAAAAAAGATAACAGTTTCTTTAAAATGGTAAACGTGGAGCTCTGCCAAGCGCTTTTACCGAGCAAATCTCTCATCCCCCAAAAAAGCTGAATCCAATTAGTTACATACTGCCCACTTGAAGCTACCCTAGTAACAAAATGATATCATCACGATATTTTGAGGATATCAAAATTCCTGAATGATGAAAAAATATGATATCCTCAGGATATTCTCAAGAATATATTTTTGTCCACGCCCTTAAGATAAAATCATTAGATCTCCCTCCGGATATCTCACACGATTTCCGCCAGAAAAATTTTACTGCTGTTCCATAGGAACCTGGTCATGATTTTTCCACACTATCATACAATGTTGTCTTAGCCTAGTAAAAAAATGATATGATCACGATATCTTGAGGGTATCAAAATTTTACATCCTCAAGATATCCTCAAGAACATATTTTTGTCCACGCCTTTAAGATATAATTCGTTAGATTTCTTCCGGATATCTCAAACGAATTCCTCCGAACATCTCAGTTTTATGCTGTCCTCAATTTGGTCCGGACTCCGAAAAATTCCTCCCAGAATCTCTGTGAGCATCCCAGAGTTGATTCCGCATGAATCGGTCCAGCGGATTGATGTACTACAACCCTAGTAACATACCGACTGATAAGTTATATCTTGAGGAAATCCTTAAAAAGATATTAGTTTTGATTTTCGGTGGGACATCTTAGTAACATCTTCAGAATATTTTTGAGATATCATCGTCTGATATCTTTACTAGATATCTTCAAATACTCTAAAAATAATTGTTAAAATATCATCAGTGAAATCTTTTATGACATTTTCAAGTTCTTAAAAATGAATGTTTAAAGTTATTTTTTACAGAAATTCATACGACAATCAAGAATGAAATTTCAAGTATTTGTTTAATGATATCCGGTGAATGTTCAGTCTGAATGTCAGCCTTGATTTTCGGTGGCAAATCAGGAGCTTATCTTTCAGATTTCTTCACTGATGTTAAGAATAATTTCTCTGAGTCAATATTAACTGATATTCTAAGAAGGTTGTACAACGATATCTTTAAGATATCTCCTGATTTTTTTCGAACGTAATTAGTGAGGTCAGCATGTAAATGTTAGTGTTTTAAATCTCCGATGATGTACTTCAAGAATAACGAAGTCATCGTTATGATGAAATCTTAGGCATCAATAATTATTTCTTCAGAATATCACATTACGATATCTACCAAATTTATTCATGATTTTTTTTCAAGACATTTAATAATGCTATTTTGAAGATAAATTCAGAAACATTTGGAAGTTATCATTAGTTCATGACATGCTCGTTTTCGCCAATAAGCCTACAGGTCATTTTAGGAACACCCGCCACGAATATTTAGCAAGATATCTTTTCGTTATTTTAGAAAAAGAAAAATGTAGACATCATTTGACTGATAACTCATTGATATTCAAAATGGCTTATTATGATGAACCATCAGGAAAGATAACGTACTTATCACTTCACACAGATTTTTTCAAACTATCGCACGCAGATTAATTTTAAAAATTTATTGAAGATATCGACAAATGATATTCTGAAGATAGGTAACTTTAGAATTATCTTAAAGTTACCATGTAGTTTCTGAATTTTCCGCCAGGGTTCTCTGCAGTCTCTTTTTTCAGGAAAATAAAAGTTAATGCTTTTGGACCCTACCATGACGTTTTTTTAAGGATTTTGCACATCTTAAATTAAAGAAAGCACCGTTCCTCTGGTTTTGAACATAGTTTCAGATAAAAAAATTGAGACTAGCATAGTGAAGTGGGGTACCGAAACGGTGACTCTCCGTAAGAGATGCCTTTTTGCAGGGCCCTAGAGTAATGGTAAGCTCAGGGTGCACTGAGAAAAAGCTATGGTTTATAAACCTATTAGTGGTAAATATGGAACACCTATAATAGTTGTAAATAAACTAATGATTCTCGGTCTGTGAACCATACTATGGTCTCTGCACCTAATTAAGGTACAGAGACCATAACTAAGGTATATGTGCTATTATTATATGTAGAGGTACTACTATTAGTGGTGTTCCATATTTACCTCTAATAGGTTTATAAACCATAGTTTTTTCTCAGTGTGTGAGTAAGGCTTAAGTAAATGCACCCATGACCTTAATAAGGAGCTTCTGTATGGCGAGTGCAATGCGCTGAGCGCTATAGCTACCCTCCGAAAGTCGACGGTGAAACTTGCGACGTCGCAGGCTTCCTGTCTATATTTATACTAGGGGGCTACGCCCCCTGGCCGCTACGCGGCCCAACCCCCTGAAGGCGCTCCGCGCCATCAATGGGCCGCTTCGCGGCCCTATTTTTACCCTCCTATCGGTGTTAGTTTTATTTTTCCCCTAAAAAATTACGAAATGAGGTATACTTTACTTTTAGAATGAAATAATTTTTG